>NC_056733.1:751726057-751786057 GCF_019279795.1 Protopterus annectens | reverse complement strand
AGGTCTGTACCTGCACGTGCCTGTGGAACCCCTGGCAGGCACAGTCAGCGTGTCCATGCCCGGAGGCACTGAACTGCACACCCTGCCAGGTATGGTCTGCAGCTGTCCGGCAACACCTGTATAGGGTGGCCACATGGCAGGACTGTGTGCATGCATACCCACATACTATGCAACCACACCTAGGGCAACCCCATACCTACACACACCACATCACCATACCCCAATCACTGAACACCCCTCACCCACACTCACGGTGACACATGTATGGACCACCCTCGGCCTCTGACAAACCAGCAACCCACCCTGTACATTTGATGCTACCTGTGCCACTTCACTGTCATCCATAATATTGATGCAGGGACAGGCTAACATGGTTCTGATGCACACGGTGGCTGTTATGGAGTGCTGTAATGTAATGCAGTGTGAGATGTTGTCAGGGGTAATGTGTAATGCATACATGTCCAGTAGTGTAGCCATGCAGCTATGATGCATTTCAGCTGTCAGTAACAGAGATGGTTATCTCCATAATGTTATCCATTTGTGTTGCAGGTGTACATGTGGCAGCAGGAGGATGGTCTGCAGCCATATTTCACAAGAGTATGGCATTGTGGTGACACCATGGTGACCGCCCATGGGTGGTAACCTCAGTCCCACTGTTACCATTAGGGGGCTTGTAGACTTCCAATATCCCAACACCCCTCCCCATCAAGGTGTTCACCACCCACGTGTCATATACCGCCCCTGTATGCATCTTGTGTGTCATGTCTGATAACCTTCCCATCCTCCCTACCCAAATATACCAACAGCCCCTCCCCAACATCCCACACCCACCTGAAAAGATAATGGAAGGGCAATATGTTCCCACGAAACAATCTCGCCCCATACATGGCTGCCCATTCAGCGCATGTGCCCACTGGACACATGTAATCCAGTCTAACTGGCATCACAATGCATTTATGTTGTCCTCTCCCTTCTCCTAGGGATTTGAGGGTCCACATCTACCTCCAACTGTAGTGTTTATGCACAGCTGTTGCTGTAGCAGAAATGGGCAGCTATGGACCTTTCCTACACCCGTCCTGCACATGCCTAGCTATGTTCCCTACTGTCTTACCCTCTTTGTGCCCCTTTTTCACCACTTTCCTAGCAACCCTTATTTCCATTCATTTTAAAGAGGTTAGTGTGGGGATAAGCGGGAGTGTTCTGGCCAGCAACAAAATAAACTGCCTCTGCAAGGCTCGTACCCAGGACACTGCACACCATACACAAAGCGATTTCCCACTAAACCATGGCAGATGTACACAACCCTGATGTATCCACAAACATATCATCCAGCCCAATCATTCAACAGTACAGGGAATGTATTACAACATATAGATGTATGTGTGTGAGTAAATATATTAATGTCTAAACAGGTACAACATATTGACATATGTAGATATAGCTATATCTATAGGGATATATACACATATAAATATATATGAACATATACACCTGTAAATGCCTACATCTATGGATATATATGTCTACATCTACATGTGTAAATATATACAGCAGGTCATGTATATGTCAGCAGATATATACGTGTACTTATATAGGTGTATACGAACAGTCATCTGGTGATAACAATGGGGATATAACAAAATCATATATGTCCTCATGCAACGTTAATGGCATTGAGAGGCCCCGCACAATATATGTCTGGTACAAATAGGTATACTCCCACCCAGTCAAGCATATCCCCCCTGTAATACAGTAACAAGTGTTGCAGATCCAATAACCACGACCACACACAACATGGCCATCCCTAGGATACATATACACAGACAGATATATGCAGATATAGGCATA
This sequence comes from Protopterus annectens, assembly GCF_019279795.1. NCBI lineage: Eukaryota > Metazoa > Chordata > Ceratodontiformes > Protopteridae > Protopterus > Protopterus annectens. The sequence goes on along the minus strand of NC_056733.1, from coordinate 751,784,209 downwards.
TATATATATATATATATATATATATATATATATATATACATATATATAATATATATACTATATATATATATATATATATATATATGTAAGTATACATACACATACAGACATATGTACAGTACGGTACATATGTAGTACGTGCACACAACTTGAGCCGCCAGTATTCCTACAGTCACCACCATAACAACTGGAGACTGCATGAGCCACCTATACGAATAACATTCATAGCCTGCAACACATACCCACAGAGATATCAAAGGGTATAACACCACACACAGGTGCCATTAATGATTGTGACAGCTATATTTGTGTACTATGACAATTGTATATGCCATGTCATATAACCGTTTAGACACTGACATCCATATGAACAGTGTAATGCAACTGTGAAACAGTTATACTGAGACAGTAGTCTGGTAAGGTTGACACGTGTTGCTGTCCAGGCCGAGGCCCTGTAGTAGTACAATAGTAATGACAGACTGGCCCACAGCATACCAGACAATCAACAGTACGTAATGCAGATGTATAGGTCAGTAGCCTCTATCTATGCTCTGTACACAATCCCTAGGGGGTTCAGACCCCAGTTGACACAATGGGATGTATCTGTTACATAAGGCATAACTGACACCATCACAATCACACAAACAAACAGAACAGTCCGTGTGGCAGGCAGCAGTAGGCCTGGATTTACCCACAGTAGACTGTATGGTAATGTACATCCAGATACCTAAAGGCAGCTTACCCCAGATACCCACACATGTTGTTATAGCCTAGGTTAGTCATGGTGCACCCCTCTACACTCACTACTACTGGGCCATATACCACGGTTACGTACACTGCCCTCTCCAGTGCATTAGGGAACACATGTATTGTGTAGGTGGAGCCCTCACATATATGGCCCCAACCCTCAGTATGTGTGGGGGATACGACAGCAGTGGAGGGATGGCAGGAATGACAGCATGACATACACATAGCGCACTACATAACAAACCCTGACAGCATGTCACCTGTGCTAAGCCAGGGATGTAGGTGAAGGACAGAGTCTGGAACACAGGCATATATGTGTAAAACTGTTGTCATACAGTAAGCAAGTTATGTAAATGTGTACATATATGTCTGCCATATGTCCTGCACATGGGGTGGAGCCCTACCTCAGCCCCAATAGTCCCAACCTCTCATTGCAAGGGGATGTCATGTATGTATGTATTGCAGGTACATTTGTAGACTACTGCTACTGTAATAGGGAGTGTCTTCACAGACATGATGTGTGTGGGAGGCCACATCTGCTGTGGACATGTGCGCGCCATTGGCTACTGACAGACATCCTAAGTTCATCATAGTACAGTACCACTGCTGGCACAGTAATGCCCCTGTGGACTACAGCTGCGATACGCCCAATATATGTGGACAGTCTGACACATGCTGGTCAGTCCAGGGGTATACAGAGAACCCCTTCATGCAAGACGTGGACCAGGCTTGTCAATGTGGATGTTAACAGTCATGTATATGGGTATCACACGTAAATACTGGTATACATTTGCCCCCATAGATTATACATTCATACACCCCTGTCTGTCCTGACACATAATAACCGCTGGTACAGAGGTGCCATGGCCACATACTACCCACTAGTTAGTGACATACATCTGAACAGCATCCCACTGCTTTGTCTGACACACATGACTATCATGGTGGCCTGGCAAGTATCTGGACATGTCATCTCATTGGATAAGTACAGTCATGTGCTAGGCATGTAACAAAGCACAGTGCTAGCTACAGGCAGACTGACTCAACACTGGGCTACATCTTCCATGTGGGGATACACATGTACCTGCATAGATAGCAGGCTTTACAGGCATGTCACATCACAGAGTAACAGACACCTGTGTGAAAGTGCATAACTACAACCATTGTGAACACAGACACATATGGTAAGCTAGCATACTATTACAGTATATGGACTATCTGACCTACACCATCTTCATATGAGCCACTCACACAACACCCCTACATATACTGGGCCGCCAGACAGTGTGGTCTGATGCCTGTCTGTGGTATGGGACATGTGTGTGTTCGCCCCTAGAAACATGTAAGCTGTTAAGGAGACATACAATGGAGCAGCATGTAACATCAGATAGGACAGGACCTGGAACAATGACATCTACAACAGTCTCTACACAGGCCAAGGTACATATTCACTATACACACACTGTCGACAATTACGAGACTTACACATACCTCAGTACTGTACACACAGCCACATAATGGCCAGGTTATGTCCTCAATTATAACCCCTATTATACATAACATGTGTAGCAGTCTGATATCTCACTGGCTTGTTATCAGATATGCTGACAATGACTATGGAGTACAGAAAATATGCACCCCCTACTGCATGACATATGTACAAACGTTGACAGAGTTGTGGCTGGAGGCACAAACACAGGGCCAATATTGACATGTCGCTGTTATACCCTCATACATATACTGTTGTAACAGGGTTTGTTGCACCATATGTCCTATGAGGGCTGTGACGTTGGTAACTCTCCCGGCTGTCACCATCTACTGCCTGCTATTCTCACACTACCTTCTGCATTCCACAGATAGGGGCACCATAGCTGACACAAGAAACCAAAGGCACAACACTGCCCAGTCTGCGGATGACCCTGAGGATGGAGACCTCTCATATACATGGGACCGACATTGCAGGTATTGCGACACGTATGACAGGCATATCCAGACAAACACTGTTAAACCAACAGTACTCCACATGCAGTATATCAGCACTTATAGTCTGTAGTCAGGTCAGGCACATTCCCCTCCTGTTTTTTGCCCTCTTTCCACAGTGTATGTTGTTAGAGGTAAATCTCCAATCCAACTGAGATGCTGTTTGCCAAACAACAGATCAAGTTCCTGCTCACAGTGACTGAAAAGGCCCAACACCTCCATGATGTTCCTAGGTGTTGGAGTGTGTTTCCATGCAACTGGCTATGGGATTGTTACCACAGCTGTTCCACATGCAATCAGCTAGGGGAGGGCTGCAATCCGTGCACAGGCCATCAGCTGATTATGAGCATCGTGTAAAATACACATGCTGCTGCCTAAGCAAGGCAGCTGTGGGTGTCCACATCCACCAGAGAGGGAGTGGGGGAGGCAGACAGAGGCAAATACATGTCAGGGAGGGGTGGGACTGTAAAACTGAAGCATGTTTGTGTCACACACCTACCAGCACAGGGTATCAAACTCCCGACAACTACGTAGTGCTATCACAGTTCGATGCAGTTACTGGATGCACCACATGGGTTATCAGATGTGGAGCACTCAGAACATATATGTGAGGCTGAGTGACATCTGCAACAGGGATACAGTAGATATACGGTAGGTGTTGTGCACGTGCCTGTCTGCATGAACAGGTGCCAGCGAAAACACAGGCACACTCGCACAGGGACGCACACACATTGACACACTTGGCAGGGCCAGGAGTGCAACTCATCACTAGTGGTATTGCCACAACACATCAATGTGCACGTATCACATGCACCACATGGGTCATACGGAGACCATATGGGCAAAGAGTATGAGGAGATGTCAGATATCAGACAGCATGCGTCAGTATGTCCTGGGAGATTGTAGTGAGTGTGGATGTGGACATACGCACCATACAACACACACGAACACACAGGGTGCCAGTTCTGACATGCATGCGTGCATGTCTACATGGGTGTGTGGTGGTCAACTGTGCCAGCAGGCTGTACAAGGGTAGGGGATGGGTATACCTTAACATCAGGCCACATGACAACAGTCTGCATCGTGGCTCAGGCATGTAGTTACTGCATTTGCCCACACAGGTGGGTATTGCATCCCCCATCCAGTCAACCGGGTGACTACTGTGTGTGGCCAATGCTGTACAACACATGCCATTTGTGTGTTCCTTAGTCCATGACATGGATGGTGTCTGGGATGTGCACACCTCCCACATGCATGTACAGTGACATGTGGAACTGTACCTGGGGTGTCTGGCCCATGTTGTGAACACAGATAATCATCAGATGTGCCAGTCTTGTCCACCTATGGCAGGAACTGGTAATGGGCAGCAGGTTTACCCTTCACCTACACTGATGGCATGCCAACAGCATTCCCTGATGTCAGTGTCATCTGTCCATACAGGGCATGTTGTCAGGCATGGTATGTCCTTTGTGAGTCACATGTGAAGGCACCATAGGAGGTGCAGGTGTCCACTGGGGAACATGGTAGATGTGCACTGTATGCATGTATGTGCATATTGGACAGATGGGCAGGGTGACATGCCCTCTGTAGCCCACTGCTATTACTGCATAGTGAGTATCAGTGGCCAATATGCACTGTACTCTCCACATATTGGCTGCTGCCTAGGCATGTGTGTTCATATGACACATGGGTTGAGTGCGTGCTCTGGGTAACAGTGGGGTTGCTAACTTGGATTGGCTGGCCTTGATGCCACATGTATGGGTATGGCTTTGCACCCCAGCCTCCCAGCTAATTTACATCTGTTCTCCTTGTATGGTTGACATAGTGATATATAGTAGGGCCACCATAAATGAAATAAGCAAAACCCCCTCCACATTGCTCACAGGTATCACACACTTACCTCTACACAGGATATGAGTTACAAACACACACACACACACACACACACACACACACACACACACACACACACACACACACACACACACACACACACCTATCTGTCATGTCTGGCAGTAGAAACCCTACCTAACTAGTTTATTACACTACAGCACTACACAGTTATAAGTACGTGCCACGGACATTACTGGAGTACGTTTTCCCCAAAGGTGTACTTCACAGTGACTGACATCAGCAGGATTACCAAAATAGGGCATTTCAGCTGTAATGCAAGTGACTAGCCCAAAATGCATTGCTCCCTACACAAACAGTGAAACACACACAAAACATCCACAACTGACATGTGTGGGTATAGAACCCCTGACCGAGGTCTATATCACACTACAGCATGGAGCTGTTATGGGACACACCACAGGGATTACTAGAAACATCCTTCTCCAAAGGTGTATTTCACATTGAATGACATCAGCTGGTTTACCAAAGTAGGGCATTTTAACTGTACTGCAAGTACTAGTCTAAAGTGCATCACTCCGTACACAGGCAGTAATACACACTCAAAACATCCGCAACTGACATGTGCGGGTATAGAACCCCTGACCAAAGTCTATATCACACTACAGCATGGAGCAGTTTTAGGCCACACCACAGGGATTACTAAAGAACATTCTCCCCAAAGTTGTACTTCACAATAAATGACATCAGCAGGATTGGCAAAGTAAGGCATTTGAAATGTACTGCGATTGAGTAGCCTATGATGCATTGCTCCATACACAGACATTGCAACACACACAAAACATCCAGAAGTGCCATGGGTGGAGATGGAACCCTACCACAGTTCTAAATCACACTACAGCAGTACACAGTTACAAGACATGCTACAGAGATTATTGGGCTATGACTTTCCCACAGGTGTATTTCTAGGTGAGTGACATCAGCAGCCTTGCCAAAGTTGAGTATATGAATTCTAAGGAGTGTGACTGACCTAAAAAACATTGTTCGTTATTCAGTCACAGACAGAGACACAAAGATTCACACACACAGTTGCAAAGTCTGGGGATAGAACACCTACCTACTTTATCACACTACAGCAGTATGCAGTTACAGGACACGCTACAGGGATTATTAGGCTATTACATTCCCAGAGTTGTATTTCCAGGTGAGTGACATCAGCAGCCTTGCCAAATTTGAGTATATGAATTGACGGAGTGTGAGTGGCCTAAAAAGCATTGCTCTCTACTCAGTCAGACACAAACACACACACACACACACACACACACACACACACACACACACACACACACACACACACACTTGCCAGGTCTGGGGTTAGAACACCTACCTAACTACATTATCACACTACAGCAGTACACAGTTACAGGACGTGCTACGGAGATTACTGGGCTATGATATTCCCAGAGGTGTATTGCTAGGTGAGTGACATCAGCAGCCTTGCCAAAGTTGAATATATGAATTGTACAGAGTGTGAGTAGCCTAAAATACATTTCTCTCTACAGAGTCAGAGACACTCACACAGTTGCCAAGTCTGGGGTTAGAACTACTACCTAACTTGTTTATCACTACAGCAGTAGACAATTATAGGATGCGCCATGGGGATTAATGAGCTACACTTCTCCCAAAGGTGTATTTCACATTGGATGACCCCAGCAGGCTTATCATGATACTGCTATGGGGAGGGCGGTGCTGGCACGGGCCGTAACCCATTCATGTACGGGTTGTCATGCCACATGCAGGCACACACGGGGTCATATGCCACAGGTACGTGTATATAGCTACTAGGTGACTATTTCCTTGTACAGTCAAGTTGCACAGCTGGTACATGCACCATATAGTCTGTTATGCTGTCAGATACTGGTGGCTAGTATCTGCAGTGAGTGACACCTGCACCTCATGTGTTTGGGGCCCTTTGGCTCTGTGCTGGGTGGGACAGGCCCAGATGGCTCCTTGTCACGGTCACCCTATTCCACAAATCTATGCCCATCTACCTTTGGCTTATTATAGTGTGTTATCCTTACATATATGTCTGTATTCCTATCCACTGTTTGTGCAAGGCAGGAGTAGTGCATATTGACATGTGTCTGCAATAAGAACTGCAACTGCCAGATATGTCTGGTCCACTGGTGTTTGCAGACATGGCCTTCATGTGTTAAACTGTGTGAGCATGCCCAGTATGACTTTTCAGTATGTTGTTGACTGACATTGCCTTCATTCGTCTAAGTGTGTGAGCATGCCCAGTATGGCCATCTACATTGCATGTGTGGATCAAGTCCAGGTAGTTTGTACTGCGGTGCTAACCTTTGTGTTGTACACAAACAGGTAGCATACTGTGTCTACGGGGTATACATCGGTCATTTGGCATTGACTGTTGCTACATTTCTGCATAGCGGGGGGGGGGACACCTGACTGTTTCTACATTTCTACACAGGGGTGGGGGGGAGCACACCTGACTGTTACTATAAGTGTACTTAGGATGGTGGGGCACACCTGACACTTTTACACATTTGCTAGGACTGTACTGGTATGTCGGGTACACCAATTCAGTCTGTAGTCTTACCTATCGTGCTGGCTAGAGGCATACCAGTGTACTACAGATCTTAGCTTTAACTACCTACATATTACTTTCTGACTTCCTAGCCTTTACAACTTACATCCAACTGCCTGGCCTGCTGTAGTCTGTCTGTGTAGACCTGGGGGAGGGGTTACCCATAGGGCTCATTCAGAGGCCATAGCACAGCATTTGTTTGTTTGTCTACACCTATCCTGCTGGCTGTGACTGTTGTTGGGTATGTGCCCCCCTCAACTGGCATGTTTGAGTCACTTACCTTGTGGGTGTCCCAGTATTGAGGGTGGTGCTTCAGGGCTGCCTATGTCGGATGCACATAGTACACTCCATATACATGGTTGAGCACAGATAGTGTCATGTTTGGCATCCCTTTTACTGTATGTGCGAGTCAGAGAGAGGTGTCATTTCCTGGGTCCCTACTGTTTGCATTTGTTATGGGTTGCCTCTTTGCCAAGGCCAGGGCATACAGGGCACGCCTCCTTCTGCCTACTGGGGCAGGCTCAGGTTGTTCCTCCTCTGAGTCAACTCTGTGCCTGTGCAGGCCTTGGCACTGGTAGGGGGCTGTGTGGCCCTACCCCATGCTATTCCTGCTGCAGCTTTTTCCACAGGATCATATTGTGTAGCATGGGACATACAAGGACAATTTGGGTACATGTAGTTGGTGAGTACTGCAAGGCTCCACCGGATGTGTCCAGGCACCGGAACCGTGACTTGAGCATCCCAAATACATGCTCTATTATGATTCGCGTTTGTGTGTGTGTCTCATTATGGAGTTCTTGTTCGGGTGTGTGTTTATTTCTGATGGGTGTCATCAGCCATGGCTCCAGTGCGTATCCAGCATCCTCCACTAGGTGACCGTGTGGGATGTCCCCAATGGCAAATGTCTGGTACAGCTGTGTCAGATGCCAGATGTGGGAATCGTGGTAGCTTCCAGGGCAGCCAGCACGCACATTCATTATTATGCCCTCGGCATTGCACACAACCTGGCAGTTGATGGAGGGGAAGCCCTTCTGGCTGATGTAGACCCTACCCCGCTCACCTGGTGGTGCGTTAATGCGTATATGTGTGCAGTCTATTGCACCCACTACCTCAGGGTATTCTGCTATTTGGTGTAAGAGACGCATAATGCTGGCCAACGCCTCACGGGTGATGGGGAAATATACGTGCTCACTGACATGTGCAGACATGGCATCCAGGAACTGGTGGAGTACTCTGGATGCTGATGCCTGTGAAATCCCCATCATATCCCCAGTTGGCCTTTGGAAGGCACCTGTAGCTAGTATTCTTAGGCCTACACATACCTTGGTATCCACTGAGATGGGTTCCCCTCTGTTAGTTCTGTGTGTGAGGCGTGGCCGGCACAGCTCAACAATTTGTTGTAGGAGGTCCCTGTCCACCCTATAGCGCTCTACTATCTCCAGCTCATGTAGCCCTTGGTAGGTTACCTTGGGTCTGTACACTCTTCTCCGTCTCTTCACTGTGGGTTGCTCAGCAGCATTCACATCCTCACCACCCTCAGCCTCTTGCGCATGCTGGTTTATGATAGCAAAAGCAGCCACTAACATTTTTTCTCTTTCGTTTTGTAAAATTTCCCCGTCTGTATACACCAGTGGTGCAGAGGTTTTGGGAAAAACAAGTGGGAAGGGTGTTTGCATAGTTTATAGTGGTGTGCTGGGCTGGGCTGCTACCTGTATAACTGGCTGTTTCTGACACATTTCACCTGTCAGCTAAGCTAGTACTCCTTGATTACCTTCCTACTGCTGTTTTCCCTTCCGATTGCCTCCCTATTTAAGCCTGTGTTTGCGCCGCACACATGGAGTGCTCAAATATGCACAGAGTTGTTATTTCCTGATTTAACTTCCTTTTTCTTCCTGTAAAACCCGATGCGAGGTGTGCCCACCCGCTTACAATTTGTTAAGTGTGCTAGGCAGTTTGGACACACCTCTAGCTTAGCTGTGCTAAGCTAGCAGCAGTCCCGAGCCACAGGGCTCCAATCCACTTACAGTATGCCTGACACCCCCCATGATGTCACCTATATCCTAGTCTTGCACCCAGCTATTTCTTCCCTTACACTCTTGGGACCTGCCTCACACCCCGGGGAAATCTGGGATTCCCTATCCTTCCCCTCATTTGCATAGGATTGCCTGCTAATGCATAGTTACATGTCCCACACTGATCCTCCCCCCTTAGCAACCACTATTCACTAGCCAGGTTGACTTCTGCCTGCCAATGACTTGCATGGCAGAATACAGATTTTAGTTAGAATGCTAATTTTAAGTTTATTTTCTTACCCCCCCCCCCCCGATCCCGTTTGCGTGCCACTGCCCTATGCTTAAACAGCTGAGATCAGTGAAAAAATAATAAAAGTTGATTTTTTTTTTATTTTTTGAACAGTTTGCAATGCCAATGGCCTTACACTTGGCCATTGGCATGCTTCCTCAATGATATGCAGCCTTTATTTAGTGCTGTCATAGCTCCGTTTTGGAATTTGCAGAAATGTACTCGGTTACTAACAGAGTACATTTCTGCAGATTGCACTAGTCTTGCACGGACTATTGCAAGCTTCCTGGTTTGCAAAACCACCTCATTTGCATGGATTTTTCCTGAAAATTAGGTGATTTGCATACCAGGGCTTAGTCCATGCAGGATTAGTGCTGGAGCTCTCGTGCACGCCCCTGCCGGCTGTTCCTGGATTGCACAGCAGACATATTGCCTGCGTGAGCTCCTGCACTCATCTTGCACTCCATGCAAGCTTTAGAGAATCCGGGGGCATATCTTTTTTTACTACTTCGCTCCACTTTAAAAGACGTTTCTTCTTTTTTTGCAAAAGCTTCAGTTCTCTTGTTATCCTTTGGAGGGCCATTTTATTGGTCTTCTTAATGTCTATTATCATTCTGTACGCAATCTCCTTCCACCACTAGGAAATATGATTTTTTTATTAGCATTAGCATGTTTCTCCTGACCCAGTCAATGAAGGCAACTTTGTCTCGGTCTACACCCTTCCTCCCAAGAGGAAAGCTTCCAATTATTCCTTACTGCCCTCTCACCCAGACTTCTTCCTACTGTTTTTATCCCATTGGCCCTTCATCACCTTAGAACATGTGGACAAATTCTTGCCTTTTGCTCATCATACCTCCAGCAACTGTCATCTCTTGCCTGTCTTTCACTTAAGTTGACCAGTCTATTATCACAGATGCAGCAGCCCAAGTTACAAGTTCCAGGTCCAGCAGCAGGCAAATTTCCCCACCACATGCCACACTTCGTATCATTCTTCCTCAGAACCCATACACTCCTCTTTTTGTTTCCAGTCCTTTCTGACCTGATCCCAAAGCCAACTCCTATGCCCATCCCAGATCTGTGTAGATCATCCCTCCCCTGCCTTAGCCTTTCCACCTCATCCAATTTGCAGACCTCATTCTTTCTGTCCAGAGCTTCTCTTATCTTTTTGCAGACACTGTTTCATAATTCTAACAGCTTTTTCCCACCCTTACCTTAGTCCTACCATCTCTATGCCTCTTGGCTCTATCCCTGTTCCTGTACAAGCCCATGGAGAGTTCTAATCTCAAAACTTGTTCTAGCATTCTCCATCCCTTTTCCTTCATTAAGGTCTCTTCTCCAGACATGTTTCTTCCCTGCTACCCTCTCCTGCCACAGATATTTGCCTGCAGGCCCACCACCATCCTAACTTTTGACTCTGCTCCTAATTCCCTCATACTCTGCTAGTTCATCTTTTTCATTCTCCTTTATCAGCTGTTTCATCTGCCTTCACTGCCCCTTACTCTCCCTAATAATGCTGTCCTGCCTTTGAAGTCACTACTTAACAGTGAAGTTTCCCATATAGTTTGCAAAGCTTGGCACTGTAGCCTCTTCTATCTGTACTAATCTGTAGCTTTTCTCTTCCTACTTCTTTGGTGGTTTACATGCCCAAATGAATCTGTTACAAATTTTCTGAATGTTCCTGAGGTGAAAATGCCTCCAGACCTTAATTCAGATATGACTAATTAAATATATTCCACGGCTGACCAAAATCTTAACTGTGTTAATCTTACATGCTAGTGTCAAGACCTTCCCCTTTCATCACCTAATGACTTTAGTTTCACCCTTATTGTAGGTCTTTCATCTTCATCTTCTCCATCTTTTCCTCTTATTGTAGGTCTTTCATCCTCATCTTCTCCATCTTTTCCTCTTATTGTAGGTCTTTCATCCACATCTTCTCCATCTTTTCCTCTTATTGTAGGTCTTTCATCCTCATCTTCTCCATCTTTTCCTCTATCTCCAGACTCTGGTAATTTGCACTGAGTTTGTTCAATATCTTGATCCCATTTTCTGACTCACTGAGATTTTTTTCCCCTTCTCAGTTTGAGCTGGACAGTCATCGCCAGGTTACAGTCCAATCCTGACACCTTAATGAATTCCATATCACTGTCATCCTTTCAATGTGTTCTTTTACTTGAGGAAGTCATTCATGGACAACAGAAAGTCTGATACTCCCCCTTTAACAATACAAATAGCCTTAATGAAAGGGCAGTCTACTTTGTCCCACTTTTTGTTTGTTTCATTAGTGGTACATCCATTTGCAAGGAAATCTGCTTTGGGACTCCAGTACAGTTCTCCTATTCAGTCCACAGCAGGCCAGGGATCATTTCCTTAGCCCATATTCTTCTAGTGTTACCTGTAGAAAGTCCGACAAGGATATGAGGGTCTTCTTGATGTAAAAAGAAAAAAAAAAGCAGTCCCTTCCCCCTTTAATATGTTTTTTCTTGTATAAATCTGTGAAGTCAAATTGTCTACTAACGTTTTGCCTTTGACCCTCCTGGACATCTCTGAACAAGATTCTGTTAAGCCTCTAGGCCAAACCCATTGCCAGTATCTTAACAACTACAGTGACTACTGAGATGGACCTAAGGTTACCTGGGTAGCAGACCTGATAATGCTCTTGGTTAATAATGCTGCACGTGCTTCTTACATGCTAGGCTGGAATCTTCCTGCCCACTGCACAACATTCTAGTTTATCATCCTTGAAGGTTTTCCTAGACAATTCCAAACAGCACCCACATGGGTCTGTCCCACAACTGCTTCACAGACTCTCCCCTTAAGAGAATACAGCAGAGAGTTAAGACTTTCCTATGTCTGTACCTGAATCTGCCCCTACAACCCCTGGTCTGGGTGTATAAATTCATGTGAACAGGGAACTTTATTACCCTCCACCTACGCCTGAATTTCTGACCACCCCCTTCCTTAGTTAATGTTATGTACATCCTTTTCTTTCTTTCTTGAGATTCCATCTCAGTACCTTGCCTACCTTCTTCCCTTCTCTACACCAAAATTCCTCATTTCCAGCCTTTGCCTTTTCAAAGGCCACCACGTCACAGTTAGTTTGCACCTTTCTCCACAGTCACTCTTCCAACCCTTCCCAACTCATCCATGCCTATATGGATTGCTTTGAGATGCTCCTCTAATCTGGTCTGCATACTGTGCTGCTGCCTGTAGGTTTCCCTGTCTCCTGCATTTGCCTCCCCACTTTGCTGTGGGTTAAATTTCACTTCACCACAGACTACTTATATTTTCTTTTCCAACTGTTTTGAGTATTGCCTTTGCTTCTTTTCTCATCTATTTCATTATGTCCAACATCCAGATTTTCCCTGACCCCTCCTCTTTCCATCTGCATTATCAACAGGGAATGTTTCAAGACTCGTCTCAAACTAATCCACCTTCCTGAGCTCTCTCTCATGCCTTTTTTCTCTCACTAAAAACATGTCTGTCTTGTTGTCTGAAAACATGTACCTCCTCCTGTGTCTATTCATCTCTCTCTTCATGCATCTGCTCAGCTGCCCTCTTCATTTCCTACAAAAGTTCATTCATTTTGCTCAGCTTATATTCTTTTTTGCCTCTCTTCCTTTAAGTGGTCAACTGTCGCACTCCTATCTCCCCGACTGCCTCTGTGATCTGCTTCATTTCCTATCTTTTCCAGACTCTGAATCCTACCACTCCATGATTCTAGTTGCATACATTACTTATCTTTCATCTTTCTCCATCTACTATACCACACTACCCACCTGCTTCCTTCATTCCCTAATATCTTGTGCTCCTTTATGTACAGACCTTTTTAGAAAAGTGTCACTTCTGCTCCCCTTCTCTAAAGTGGCCTATTGCTCCTTTCTAGTGCCATTACCTGCAGCTTCCTTCCATTCTTAATCTTCAGCTGTGTGTCATGGAACATTCCCTTCAACCACATCCTCTCCATTCATGTGATGGACTATTCTCTTCCTCTTGATAGGCTTTGAAAGATAACCCCCCCACATTCCAAAAGTTAACTCCCTTTCATTTCCCTGATCATCTTACCTTCTCCTTTTGCCTTTCTACACAGGAGCTAGGTCTTTCCTGTTTCCCTCAAATACACTTGGATGCTCGCCACACATACACCTATCACAGTGGTTGTGTTGTTATGTGGTGTTTTGATATTGCTCTCCAGTTCTACTCTTTTCTTATTCTTTTGTTCTGCCCATCCACTAAAGTATCCATTTTTACACTTCTTTCCCTTCTTTTTCTCTTATGCTCTCATGTTTAGTTTAATTATCTGGCCATCTGCTTTCTTCTCCATCTCCGATTCACTCCTTATCTACACCCAATACCACAAGCAAGGGCAGAGAAAAGGTTGTGGCTACTCCCAGGTGCAAGTTGCTGGGGAGAATGATATGCAGTGCAATAGAAATGCTGATAGGGCGCAAGTGCAGTTTTTTTGTCCTCATCTTCTGAGAGCCCTTTTTTCATCACAAGTTCAAGCTGAAGGATGGACTATAAGGGGTTTAAAGTGATGCAACCATGGCTCTGTCTATACCTCTTACTGTTATTTTCTTGCTCTACTATATGATCTGTTTCAAGACTCTGTTCCTTCTGCCCCTCCCATCCCCAGCTTGAAGCTGTGTCTGACATTCTTCTTTCTTGCTCTCTTCTCATTCTCAGGATGCTGTATCCTCTGCTGACCATCTTGCATGATGGCTCATATTTTAGCTTCTCACCCTTGCTGTCATCATCATTATTCTGACTACTTCCTCTAGCTGCTATTCCCTTTATTCCTTTCTTTGACCATGTTAACCTTTCAGTCTTGTGATAGGATTGCCTTCAGACTAAACCACTTCCTCTGGCTACACTTAAGTCTGCATACTTTGATTCTTTAAGAGGTTTTTCCAAATCCCCAAGTTTCACTTGCTTGTCCACCTTTGCCAATATGATGGCCGTTTCCCTCTTCTCGGTCTGAATACTGGTTGAATAATGCTCCTACCACTCAGCTGTTACAATGCACAAGGGCCAAATGGGATACATCCCAGAATCCTCAGAAATCTGGCCAGTATGTTGGCAGACCCTCTGATGCACATCAGCATAACACTGTCTACTGCAGAAGTGCCAAAAGACAGGTTGCTACTATATAATCGAAGACGCAATCCTTCAAATGCGTCTAGATCGAACATGAAAGCACGAAACTGCATATAAGCGATTTCTTTCCCTGGGAAAGAAAATGCTTGGCTGCCTCCGTTACTTTGCCATTTTCGTCACTGTAGTGCGATCTCACAGTTTGTATATTTAAGAAGGGGGTGTGTGGGGGCACAACCCCCCACATCGGGGGATGTGGGGGGCAAAGCCCCCCCACTTCATGTAAATGTTTTGAAGTTTTTGTTTTTATTTATTTATATTTTGTGGAACAGCGATTTATTTCCCTGGGAAAAAAAAAAATCGCTGTTCCGAGTTGGGAAAAAAAAAAATCACTGTTCCGAGTGGTTGGGATTGTACGCTTTCGCTTACATGGGGTCAATAAATCAGTGTTCGCTGATTTAATATACACCCCAAAAGGCCTAGGAAACAACTGTTGCACCTTTGTTCAAGGTGGGAGCAGAACATATCTGAGAAACTAGAAGACTGTTAGCTTAACAACAGTGGTAGGGAAACCTATGGAGAAAAGTTTGAGAGGAAAGCTGGTAACATTTTTAGAGGACAGCAGCCAACAGGGGTTCACAAATAAAACTGTCAGTCAAACCTGATCTAGTTTTATGACTGGGGTAGAGGTGAACATGTCAAGGGAGTACCAGCAGCCATAGTCTATTTGGACTTTGGCAAGCCCTTTGACTTTGTCCGACTCAAAAGGGTGACAGGAAAACTGGAGGGGATGGTGGCAGGACCAAGAATGAGGAGCAGAACAGCTGCAAGGTTGAATGGCATGACAGACAGGGTTGTGGGGAGAGGAACAATGTAAGGAATTAGGAAAGGCAGGGGAGTATCACAGAGGTTTACCCTGGCTAAAGTATTCTTCCATATATTTGAATCAGACACATCTGACATAATAGCAATTATCGGGTCTATATTAGAACTTCGAAGTTTCAAAACGTTGAATGTTCTAATATCGACCCCTATTCAGCAAACGCTGACAACATCGAACATACAGAACAGCGAACTTTTTCCTAGGGAAAAAATTTGCTGTTCCAAAACATATACACACACAACACAAGCACACCAAACACAGAGCAATCCACACACATACACCTAAAATCTTGCATCTAACCCTACATTAAACTGTACATACACCACTAACTATCCACTTACCTTAACCCAAACCCTAAGGTCTGTCACTATCGCACACTCACCTCACCTGTGCCCTAACCCTAACTCACCTACCCCGTCCTAACCCTCACATCCACACAATCGCACACTTACCTGACCCGCGCCCTAACCCTAACTCACCTAACCCACCTTAACCCTCATGTCCACACAATCGCACACATACCTAACCCGTGCCCTACCCCTAACTCACCTAACCCGCACCCAATCGCACACTTACCTGAACCCAACCCGTAACTTTCCACCACCACGCTGAAAATAGTGAAGCAACAGAAACAGACAACCAAATTCTTTCCCCTAGGGAAAAAAAATTTGGTTTTCTGTAGCTTCGCTATTTTCAGCGTTCGCTGAATAGAGGTCGATATTAGAACATTCAAAGTTTTGAAACTTCGGTGTTCTAATATAGACCCCAATTATCACAGGGGATTAGGGCTCCAAACTGTTAAAGAGCTGTTTCCTGTAACCTCAAGGTACATGGTTTGATTCCCACCACCTCCATTTAACACAGATAGTACTCCTACGCTGGGTCTGAAATTGGTCAATGTGTAACACAAGAAAGAAAGGAAAGGATTAAAAACAGCTTTGCTGATTGCATAATGATAGGTGCAGCAGTGAAGGATGGCGAGAAGAATTTAGCAAAGCTGAACATGTGGGCAGAAAAGTGTTTACCGTTGAAGTTCAGTGAAAATAAATGTATCACTGTACTTACTTCTATCAACTGTTAGCAGTGAAAATGATAGCAGCAACAAAGAAAAACAGTCTGTGTGTTCATTGCACTTTGACTGCAGCACCAGAAGCAGAGTGCCTATGACCCTGGTGACCGGAGTTCGTTTAGTATCTCTGTTGCCTGCTGAAGCTGGCTGGGAGGAAGAGGAATGATGACAAACTACTCACTCACCTATTTTTTTTTTTTGGAGGGGGGGGGGGGTGATGCTGTGCCAGGGGCACGTCTGCCTTCCAAGCTCTGTGATGATATATCACAGAAGTAATGAGAATGCCAGTCCTCTAGTATGTGAGTAAGCAAAAGGACATGCTACTGTACAGATGGGGACACTTTCTGCATGGCACCACTACATGCTCACCTAAGTTATGTCACTCAGCATACCAGGAGTGGTAGGACTTAAAATATTCTGCGAGATGTATCATGACAACTCTTCACCGGTCCCTGTCCCACTTACAATGCATGGCAGACTTGCACCCAATGAAACCTACACATGCAGACTAGGGAGCCCATTCCCTGTCTAATGCTCTCTTGGAAGGCAGCCCCTCCCAATATAGGTCATACCAGAGGGATACTACCAAGTGTATGGAACTGTGAGGAAAGGACATGACATATGAGGGAGTTAGCAATAGAAGAGCTGGAGTTTAGTGGCAGTAGAGGGAAAAGTAGAAAAGAATGGTGTGGATAATCCACAAAGGATAGATTACAGAATCACCAGTTCAAAGCTCGAGTACTCTTTGCATTCTGGGAGTCATACAAAGAAAGACATTAGGTTGTTGGAAGAAATTCTAAGGAAAGCTACCATAAAAATTCATGAGATGGAGAGGAAAGAGTAAAAGCAAAGGCTAGAGGGGAAACAACTCTTCTCATATGAGACTACAAGATATCAGAAACCATAATACTGGGACACAGGATTATGTCAAAGAAATGTAAGCAGGAAAGACAAACAGGAAAAGAAGGGATATGTGTAGCAGATTATAAGGACTAGCTACACCATCAAACTCAAACTACTTTTTCACAGGAAAGTCTGTGATCCAAAGGAATAGACTACTGGAATGGGTGGTGAACAGGGAACCTATCATTCAAGGGGGCATGGGGCAGGTGGAAAAAGGGAAAGTAGAATAAGGCACTTAAAAAGGGCAGACTAAACACATTTATTGTCTCCTTCTGTCATCAAGAAAATGCAATGCAATGTTAAGAAAGACATCTGAAAAAAGGTAACCACCTGTAAAGTATTTATGTTGTTGGCAGCTGTTTAAGGAAACATTTTGGATGCGTTATCCTATGCAGTGCTTTGAGCAAGATGACAATCTGCAGTCTTCCACCACACTCACAGATTAAAAAATAGTCTTTCTTATATTCTGCCTGGTGGTGGTGCCGCGGTAGCATTGCCGCCTCACAGTAAGACATTGTCCTGTTTGATTCTCAGCTAGAGCATCTTCTGTGTGGAGATATGCGTGAATGGGCATACCTTCGTTGAAGGTTGTGCGTCAGGGCAGGCAACTCGGCACGTAAAAATCTACTGCCAATCATTAGCGGACCGGAGCTCCGCTGTGGCAACCCCTAAGTGGGAAAAGCCGAAAGACACAACACAACAACTCACAGTGGTCAGGAAATTATTATCCATTATATGTAATTCACTTTCAGAGGTCAAACTAGAATTGCAAAACAATGGAGAACTATACATTTGATATGAAATGGAAGCCTGACATAAGGATTTTCACGTTCTTCCAGGGTACACACTAGGATTTAATATTTATTTATTTATTTATTTATTTAGCCTTGTATTGTGTTACATGTTTACATTTTATTCATATTCACTCCAACTCTTTTGTTGGAAATAGTCTTAAGCTAACTCAAAAGTATGTCTTAATCAATATAACTAGAAACTTCAATAAGACAGCTTTAAAATTCTTAATGTAATTATAGATGGCATTCAATACAGAAAGAAAGGGAAAGTACAGTTGTGTATGTAAGCTTACCAAAACAGTAGATGTTTTAAATATCACTGCTACATGGGCAGATATGCTGAATGTCTGACAGACTTATCTTTTTTTTTTTTTTAAAAACACCTTTACTGAATTATGACTTGTGACAGGTAAATTTACATTTATACAAAAGTGATCAAACTGCATTAACAAATTCATGTTTACAAGCATTATATTTCACATATACTGCTATGGGTCTACTTGTCACCGAAAGTACACTTTAACACCAAAAAGCTGACTCCACTATAGCTAAAGTGCAGTTCAACGAAAACTCACCTTTGCAAACCACACTTAAACAATGTTTGGCAGTTCCAGCATCCTTTGGCAGAACAGGTGTTGTGCTTTTTCTTTACTACTGAAATGTGTAACGGGAGTGGAACCTATACTGTAGTTGGAACTTGATGACCTAGATTGCGGTACAGTGAGGATAAGGAAATATACTCCTTCTGTAGTGCAATCTCCGAGTTAGCGGGGGTGTGGGGGGGGCACAGCCCTGCACATAGGGGGTGCACCCCTGCAAAAATGTGTTTGCAGTGTATATGTTTGTGTTTCTGCATGTCGGTTAAGTGTGGTTCGCGAAGGTGAGTTTTCGCTGAACTGCACTTTTGCTACAGTGGAGTCGGCTTTTTGGTGTTCAATAAAGTGTACTTTCTGTGACGAGAAGTAGACCCACTAATATATATATCATATAACCTAAGCAACATTACACAAATTATTCACTTCCTGCCCCCTTTTTAAGCAACAAACAACTTTATTAAACCATCACTTACAACATAGGCAATCACACATTTAAAGAAATAAAAACAAGACCACACCAACACTATCCTAGTTGCAAGTATTTAATATCACAAACCATACTGACACATTCCCAGTTGCAAACACTATACATCACTTAAAATCCACCCAATCATTTTCAGCAAAACATTACATAGGTCATTTAAGTTCTGCTTCTTTTAATCCTCATTCCTTCCCTGTATGTATTGTTCCCACAATTCCTATTTTTTCCTATGTAGTTTGCTCCTAGCCTTTTCTAAAACTATCAATTACAGTTCTTTTCTCTCATTTACTATAATCACTGCTTCTAGTATTGTTGGTTTAGATTTTGATTTCCATTTTCTAGTAACTGCTTTTTTAGTCGCCACCATAATTAGACACAGCCTTACCATGTATAGGCAATTCCGATTCTGTAATCATAGCTCAGAAAAATCATCTCACTTGTCACATCAATCTGCCCACCCAAACGGCTGACAAATGAACCTTGATAGAGGAGTAAGAAAGGCCATGAGATAGCAACAGACAGTAACTGGCAAATGCTGTAAAACCAGAGAAACGCTAGCCTTAAGTGTGTTTGGTTTGTTTTGTTGGTACCAATGAGAAAACCTTTTTAATTTGCTTATATATGATTTTCTAGTAACAGGCCTTTTTGTAGCCATTAGTACCTGCTGTACATCCTCAGAAAACAGGTGCCTAAAAAGACTCATCCAGGCAGTCAGTTACAGTAGTTTGCAATTAGAATGTATGAAACATTCATGATTTTAGAGTTCCAAGATGGCTACACATTGATCAGCAGCTTAACTTCAGCTCTCCCAGAATGAAAATAGAAATTGAAAAACAACAGCCAGTGATATCAACAGCCTGAGAAAAAATCAGTTACTGACTAGTAAGTACACTGCCTAGAAGCCAGCAAAGAAACAGAGTCTGAAAGAAAATCAACTAGAAAATGTAAGCTACTTGTTAAGAATTTTTTTGGAGCTTTTCTCCCTGGACCTCTGCTGAAAATGGGCTAAAACCCAGTCGGACTTTACTGGTAAACAAATGTGAAATAAATACATAAATAAAAGGTGAAGAGAAAACACATAGTGGGAAGAGCACTGCAGATGTTCAGCAAAAAGCAGTTCAACCTCCGGCTCTAGTGCAAGATATGGCTTCAGGTAATTTAGAGCAAAAAATAAATCAAATGGGCTCACAGCCAAGTAAAATAAACGAAACACTGAAGGAGTATTTTAACTCAAATAACGAAAGGCTGGAAAAATGGAAGAGGCTTTAAACAGATATTCAGATGAGCTGATAAAACTGCAAAAATCAGAGGTTGAAATGAAGAAACTGCTGGCTGAGTATGAGACTGTTCTAGAAGAGATGTTTAAAAATGGTAGAATTAGAGGATACAGCAAGTAGGGGGGAAATCTGAGATTTTCTACTGTACCAGAGAAACTAGACGGAACAGATTGTATTAATATTTTGAAGGCACAAATAAGCAACTGGACTGGTATTCCATAGCAGGAGCTGTTAACTGAAAAGGCACACAGAGTGTATGCTCCAAATCAGACCTCAAGAAAGCAGCCAAGATCTTTATTAGTAAAGATGCATACCTACCAGCCGAACGAGTCGATCCTGACAAAAATGTGGCAAAAGGGCTAAGTATTAAAAGTTGTAGACAGCAGGATGTTTGTGGAAAAGATTATTTACTGTACACCAGGCAGAAGACAAACAGATGTATTCCAGTAAGGAAGAGCAGGCTAATGAGGGACTTCCAAGATGGCTGCACACTGAGTAACAGCTTAAGTCTAGCTCTTATAAAGTGAAAACAGAAACTTAGCAGAAAAAGACAGTGGACCTAGATTTCTTGGTAAATTTGAGTAACTGGCTAGTAAGTGCACTACCTGGATGCCAGGAAAAAAGAAATAAAGAGGACCTGAAGGAAAAATCTGACTGGGAAAAGTACTGTAGCTGTTCAGCAAAAAAGCAGTGTGAACTCCAGACGTGACATCCAGTAATCTAGAGGAAAGTATAAGGCAACTGCACACAGACCTGACTATAATAAATGAAACATTGATGCATTATATCAGCTCAAACAATAAAAGGCTGGAAAAAAACGAAGAAGCTCTAAACAGATACTCAGATAAGGTGATAAAAACTGCAAAACTCAGAGGATGAAATGAAGAAAAAGGCTGGCTGAATGAAAATGCACAAGAGATATTTCAAAAATAATAGAATTAGAGGAAAGAGCACATAGGGGAAACCTGAGATTTTCTGCTGTACTCGAGAAGCTAGAAGGAACAAACTGTATTAATTTTATGAATGCACAAATAAGCAACTGGATCTGTATTCCACAACTGGAATTGTTAATTGAAAGGGCACATCATGTGTACGCTCCAAACCTGGCTATGAGAAAACCTAGACCTTTAATAGTGAATATGCAATCCTACCAGCAGAAGGAGCTGATTCTGACACAACTATGGCAGAAGGACAAAGTACTAAAAGTGGGAGACAGCAGAGTGTTTGTAGAGAATGACTACTCATACACCAGGCAGAAAAGGAGTACGTATTCCACTATTCAAGGAATGTCGAGAAGCAGGCATGAGATTCAAAGTGCTGTACCCAGCTATCTTCAAAATATTTTTCCCTGTAGGAACAAAATATTTTTTTAATGAAGTCTGTGCTGAGGAAGAAATACAAAAGTTTATCCAACAAAAAGTGAGCTGTGAAATGTGGAGATTCTGCTTCTTGTTCGTTTGGTAATAAAGACCACAGAGAGACTGGGCCAGTGAAACCTTTTCCAGTGTTTCAATGGAAAATGCTTGAGAGAGAGAAAATAAAGCACAAGAGTTGACTAGAAGATTCAAGAGCATGTATGGAATGAAGCAGAGACAGTGTTTGGGAGATGGAGATGAACAGGAATAGAACAAGAAAATCTAGAAACATTGGACTTTCTTAAACTTGTAGGGGACTCTAAAGAATATGAACTACTTCATGACATTAATGTTCAGAAAAATACTCATGATAGGGGAAGGGGAGGGAGAATAAGTAAAATGCATTTTTTTATTTAAACAGTGCATGATTTTTTGCATGTTATAAAGTAATTTTTTTCAGTTATTTTTAAGTGCAATAGGGATACCAATGTAAACAGGTGCTCCTGTTTTTTTTTATCTTTCTCCCTTCTTCTCTTTTGCCTTGTTCAATTTTAAGTAATGTGGGTACTACAATGTAAAAACATCTGATTAAAAGAGCATGACAAAAGAAAAAATAGTGTGCTTTTTATCATTCTTGAAGAGGGGAATGACTGGGTTAAGACCATTAGCTTCATCTAATAACATTTTTTAAGAAAAAGCAAATAAAAAAGAATACTAAATATTATAAGGCTTTTTATGGTAAACAGTTCTGTGTCTGGTTCTCATGTCTCTATCAGACAACCTGATAAAAAGAAATGGCTCAAAGAAAATGTTTTCTGAAAGCATTCAAGGCTTTTCCCAGCTGAGACAGCTATACAGATCAGAAAAACAGACAGCACTTAATAGAACCGCAGACTTTACTACATGTCTTAGCATGGATAACCTTTCTTTTAGGTTAGCTCAAATCACTGTGTGTGTGGCTGCCAGATTGGAACATTTGCTCTTATTATGAAGGTAAACTTCACTATTTGAAGATGTATATAGTTATGTGTGTTAGTAATAGGTTTGGGGGCATTGTAGGTGTGTGTGTGTATTTTTGGTTGAGGGTTTTCAATAAAACAAAAAGTTTTGTAAGACGTGACATAGGCTCATCAAATGGAGATGAGAAGAAAAAACTATATAAAATATTAACCTGCCAAACAGTACATGCATGTAACACAAAACCTGGAACTAAACATTTAACAAAAAAGTTGTTATACATAAAAGGTGGAAATGATAATTTCTCAAGAATATGATGCTATCTATAATGTCTTTAAATGTTAATGGTCTCACAGATAAATACAAAAAAGAAAGAGTAGTGAACTATATTAAAAATGTAGAGTGCAAAAAGCTATGCCACAGGAGGCCCACTTGGAAAGAACTGAAGATATGAATTTGATAAAGAAAGGTTTTTAGGATGGTTATTCAGTGGAATACCTGGGGTAAAGGAAGAAGAGTACTTTAATTGTAAGAGGAGCTCTAATAGAAATAGAAGAGGATAAAAAAGACAGTGATGGCATATTTGTAGTACTAAGGGGATACTAGCAAGGGAGGAGGATACCACTGGCATCCATTTATATTACTCTGAAATTTACTATAATAGAGCTAAAGAAAATGCTGGGAGAAATAATCAGCTCTCAGCAAGGACTACTACTTATAGGTTGGGAATGGAATTTGAATTGCAATAGTGAAGATATGTCGGGGGCCCAGAAGAGAAAATATAACAAAGGAGGGTAGATTTTTGAAGAAAGTTATGAAAATATCTGGCATGGAAGACATGAATTCAGTACTACGAGTTTAGATTGAATTTATATATTATTCCTCAAGATACAAAAACTGAGCTAGGCTAGACAGAATTTATATTTTACAGGAACATATATTTAATTGAAGGTCTTAACACACCCAATAATTATTTCAGATCATGTGCCAGTAATAACTAAAATAAAAGCACTGGGTAATGAAATAAAAATGAGACACTGGTGCTTTCCCACCTTTCTGCTGAAAAGAGAAGAATTTAAGGTACGGATAGTGGGAATTATTCAAGAGCTATTAGAGATGCTAGAAATGTGTTCTGAAATATAGCTAGGCAGTGGGATAAAATTAAAGTGGAGTTTAACAATAGGGTAGAATAGAAGAAAGGGAGATATGGTTAAGAGGTAACAAGAATTATTTAAATGGAGTGACAAATGTTAAAGTATTGCAAAATTGGATTAATCTCGCAGAACAAGAAGAGCAACTGCAGAATGCTAAACAGAAAATAAGGGATAATCTTGATAATATACATGAGTTTAGAAAAACTGATGTTAAGCAACTGTTTTTTGATAATAACTCTAGAGCACAAAAACTTTTATCACAATGACTCAGGCAACAGAAAGTAGAAGGGGCTGACACCAAGCTTAGGGAGCCTATAACAAGGAAGTTAACAAGGGATACTACAGAAGTATTAGAAATATTTCAGAAATTCTATGAAGGTCTGTATAAAGCAGAGAATATGGAAATCAAGGTAGGGTACAAATATAAATGTTTATGGAAGAATTAAATACACCAAGGTTAGAGGTAAAGGAGTATCAATTAACAGTTAGAGTAGGAAGAGCAAAGATAAAAATGGCGATGTATTACCAATCTACCGGAAAGTCCCCAGGAATAAGTGGTATTTTTGTTGAAATTTGGAAGCTAGGAGGGAAAAAACTTATAAAGATCTGGAAGGTTTTGTTCAATAGTTTTTTAAGAGGAGAAGTACCAACATCCTGGAAGAAAGCGGCGGTAGCTATAATACCTAAAGAGGGTAAAGATCCATCAGACCCAGCTTCATACAGGCCCATTTCAATACTAAACCATGATTATAAAGTGTTCATGTCTATAATGGCTAAAAGAATCACAAACGTAATGCCAAAATTGATAGATATGGATCAATGTGATTTTGTGGAGGGGAGGCAAACATTTGACATTAACAGAACACTGATGATCCAGACAGAAGCAGAATGTAAGAAAATACCACTGTTGTTGGTGGGTCTTGATGCGGAGAAAGCATTTGAGAGATTAAGCTGGGAGTTTATGATCAGAGCAATGGAATCATTTATATTCCCCAATAAAATTATAAGGTTGATTAGGAGGACATATGAGGAATAGGAGGTGAAAATTAAAGTTGGTGGATCCTCGCTGATAATCTCTGCTTGAGCAGAGGAACCAGGCAGGGGTGTCCTCTCTTCCCTTTGTTATTTCCATTATATTAAGAACCAATGGCAAACAAAACAAGTGACTCAAATTCAAGGATATAATTGGTATGGTAGTCAAAAAAAGCTGGTTTTATTTGCAGATCACATTATTTTACACCTGACAAAACCAGACGTGGACATTACAGTGCTGTGGAACATACTGAGACAGTTTCAAACCTTTTTAAGATACAAAATTAATGAAGGTAAAACAAAGTCAATAGTGGTAATTATGTACCCACATATGAATCAGTTCAGCAATATCCATACTTATGGGGACATGATAAAATGAAATATTTAGGGGTATGGATTAAAAAACTATTCTGGTGTGGCAGCTAAGGATATGTGGGAAGAGACTAAACAAAAGATAATACAAAAACTGGGAAAATGGAAGCTCTGTTATATGGTTATCGATAGTAAGATGCAAGCAGTTAAAATGTATTTATTACTCTTTAGTCTTATAACTTCCATGGTGGTACAGTGGTAGCGTTGTTGCCTCACAGCAAGAAGTTTTCCCGTTCGATTCTCGGCTGGAGTGCGGAGAGTGCCTTCTGTGTGGAGTCTGCATGTCCTCCCCGTGGTTGGTGGGCATTTGAAAGACATGCTTAAATGGGCGTGCCATCGTTGAAGGTTGAATGTCGAGCTGGCAGCTCGGCGTTCGTCAAAATCTACTACCAATCATTAACGGACTGGAGTTCCACTGTGGCGACCCCTAACCGGGAAAAGCCGAAAGACAACAACAACACAAGTCAGGCATATTTTTATCAACCAGAGGAGAAGCTGTGGATAGCAATTAATAAAGAACTGAAGGATTTTATCTGGGAGGGGCAGATGGCAAGAGTCAAACAGGATAAGCTTATTCTTATAATTCAACAGGGCAGACTGGGATTACCCGATATAAAGGGGTATTTTACAGCAACACAGTTAAGGCTCCTATACATAGCACAAGCAGAAAATTACAATTCAAAGTGGAAAGAGATGATGATGATGAAACGGGGGGAAGTTCAGATAACAAGGAGAGACTTGGATTCTGGATGCAGACCTATAAGGAGAATAATAATAATCATACAGAATATAATATTCATAAAGTAGCAGAAGGTCCTCAAAAAACTAATCCAACATGGGAATGGAGAAAGAGATTCTGCCAATAGGGGTTGACTGCAATTAGGGTACAGACAAGAGAGGGCTGGAATTTATTCCAGAAAACTGGCAAAGGAACCAATATATTGGAAGCAAATAACTAAAGAGGGGAAAGGTAACAGAATGGGAAGATGCCAAGAACTTATCTGGATTGCATGTTTGAGACTGCTTTCCCTATCAAGGATTGATATGAGTATAGGCAAAGAGAAAGAAATGGGGGGTCCTAAACAAAATACCAACACTGGCAGAGGTTTTAGCAGAATCGAGAACAGAATTTGCAGTCAAGAAAGGAATAATTAAAATATCACATGATAACTATGAGAATCAATCAGAGGAGGTTAGAAAGGACTGGGAAGAGAGAAACAATGTGGGGATATATGTATGTCTCCCAAATATGTAACAAAGTCTAGAAGATTTAGGATCTTTGTTTGGAAGTGTTTACATAGTATTTTTATACCCCAAGTAGATTCCAAGGAATTTTTCCTCAGGTAGACAGCAAAATGTTGGAAGTGTAATGGGGAAGAAAGAGGTAATTGGGAACATATTTTCTGGGAATGTAATGAGCTGGCAGACTTTAAAGATTTCCTGCAGACTGCTCTGTCAGAGATGCTGGGTGAGCAAATTGGTGTTAATAAGGAAATCATTTTTTGAGCTATGACACAGAATTGGAATTTCATATATATGGTAAGGCCTTGCTGAGTAATTGTGATGGCTACCAAAAAAAGCAGTTACTAGAAAATGGAAATCAAAATATAAACCAACTTTATTAGAAGTAGCAAAGATAATAACAAAGATAAAACAACTGGAATTGTGATCTTTAGAAAACAGTAGGAGCAAATTAAATAGGAAAAATGGGTGATCAATACATGCAGAGGAGAAACGAAAAGAGGGTAGGATTTGAATGAGCTATCTAATGGTTAACTGACAATGATTGGATATATTACAAGTGGTGTACAATGTTTGCACTTACAGTTGTGACGGCATGGTTTGTAATGTACTGCAACTGACATTGTGTCAGTATGGACTGCCCATGCTGTACATGACAATTTAATAAAGATGTTTCTTATTAAAAAAAAAAAAACAGGCTAATGAGGAAATACAAACATTTTTTCAACAGAAAGTGAGCTGTCAAGCTGAGGGGGACTCTACTTCTCATTTTTCTGAAAATAAATCACACAGAGAGACTTTGCCAGTGAAACCTTTTCTATTGTTCCAAAGGAAAATGCTTGAAAAACAAAGAAAAGCACTGGAGTTGACCAAATAAATTGTGTGTACCTTGGAACTGAACCAGAACCTGGTGATAGGAGATGAACAGGAAGACGATCAGTAACATGGAAATTAGCGAATAAATGTGAGACCGCAAAGCATCAATCACATTTGTGAAAGATGACTGTACAAGAATAAATAGATTAGACTTTTGTTTACTTTGTTAAACTTGTGGGGAACTGAAAAGCATTTGCAACCCTTTAAGTCATTAATGTTTTGAAGGACTATGAGGGGTGGAGGAAGAAGGAAAAAGGTAACTGTAAGCAAAACAATTTTTCTTCTTAATAGTATGTCTATGAAACTTGACAATACAAAAATATTTTTAGTTGTTCTTCTATGTGATAAAGCTACTAAAGTAAACAGATGTCTTTTTTCTTCTTCTTTCTTTCTTCTTTTTTGGTATTAAGAAATACAAGCACCACAGTGCAAAAACAGAAGAAAAGCATGTTTAAGTTAACAGGCTGTAATCCTGGGTTGCTGAGGTGAGGGATGGGGTGTAAAAGTTCACATACCTTAATATATGCAAAGCTGACAAGTTTTATCTTACTTTTGCACAGGTGAAAGTCTGGATTAAGATCCCTGGCCTAATCTAAAAACAAGGTTTATGGGGAAACAAGTAAACTTCAGAAAAGCAAATATAATGAAAAGTTTCCCTTTACCAATAAATGTTTCAGCTTGTCTTTCAGGCTGCAGCAAAGCACTACATTTTCTTTTTTCCTCTTGTGTTTCCATGGATACATGCTGATAATAGGGCAATGAAAGACAGAACTTTGGTTTCTTCAAAGCTAAAACTGAATGATTTCTGAAAGCATGCAAACTGTTTTCATATCAGGGGGTAATGAACAGACATCAATTACTGCAAGCAGAACAACAGGTAAATAAATAACACGTCAACACAGTTAAACTCAATTTCAGGTTAAGTAGGAAAGTGTTAGCAGTTGTCTGTTTGGCACAAATCTTCCTATTATGACAGTTAAACAATGCAGAAGGTGTACTGTGTTTAGAAAAAACAAACAGGAACCAAAATATAAAATGCTGCAGAAACTCGAAGCAAGATAACGAACCAGATAAATGAGCAGCCTAGTCCACACCTTAAGTTACCTCCAGGCTGACCACCAATAAAGCTGGCTGAAAACAGTACTCTTTATTAAAAAAAAAATCAAAGGACTTAGTGCTTTCATTCAGAATATTAATCCACATTACATCATTTCCTTAAATAACAGATTCTTAAAGACACAGTATTAAATTATTCAACTTGCTAATAATAATTAATTCAAGAGTTTGCAATGAATTCCTATCCTAAAAAAATTCAATTTTTTATGTACTATATCATATCTGATATACTTCAATAAAATACAATGATAAAAACTAGATTATAAAAATTAAAAAAATGTGTGCTTGTAAACAGATTCTGAATTAATTAAAAAGTCTAAATCACAACATAATTAGACTTATACAGGGGTATATTACTTATGAACAACCTTCAGATATTATTATAACTTATAGCTTTGCTGACTACAATTTTAACACAGAGTTGATGGATACCAATTCATTTAGCCCGGGTAGATTAATGGCATCTAATCAAAGTTGCCATAACAATTTAAATTCTAACCTCGACTCCCAATCACCACCACTTGGGTCAGTTTACACTTTTTCTAGTATACCAAATTTATACTCAAATGTTCCTTTGTAAATAACAGAATGTTTGAAAAGTGCATAATTAGCATTCTTAATCCTAATATCATGAAGGTGTTCATATATCCTTTTTTCCAAAGCATGTTCAGTTTTTCCTACATAAAAAACTCATACCTTTGCTTATAGCTATAAATACTACACCCACCGTTTTACAATTACCTTTGGCTAATTTAATATTACTGTTTAAACTTTTATCTCCAACCAGTAAACAGAGGCATGGTTCACATGCATCACATTTATCAGTCCCAAAACATGTGGAGACAGCCCCAGTTCTTATTGTTCTGTTTCAATAACTGTTTGAAATTAGCTGCCATTTTGAATATAAAAACTGGTTTGGTTCCTAGGATATATTACAGTTATGACCAAACACTTAAAATATTCCAATTCTTATTAATAATATACTTAATTCTATGTGCACACTCAATGTACTCAATGATAGCTCTACTGTAACTCATCATGGATGTAAACATACCATTATTCCCTCTTATCAGAGTATCCAAATTGTCTTCTAAGCCTACCCCAAGGTGTTTGTATTTGTGGCCCCATTCCCTTAAAATTGAATTAATGAAACCCTTTATTCTGCTCAACTTATCCATCCAAATGCAAATGTGTGAAACTGCAAGACTAACTTAACCATGTTTGTAAATTAACATGTATATTACCATGAAAAACTTCATCAGTTCCTTCAACGGGACTGTTACAAACATAATCCGACCCAGTTACAGTACATTGTTGTTCACCATTCAAAGCATTTCCTTTACATCCAGAAGTAGTTGCTCATTGGTTAATATAAGTAATATCCCTAGGAATATTGGTTCCAAACAGATCTTGTGAGGTCAAATTGTTGAACTGTCTTGCTTTGCTGAGTTCCGTCAATATCGAGCCAAATTAAGGTTGGCCTTTGGTAACTAGGCTGTGGTGTCAACAATTTTATCAACTGAGTGAGATTGTTTTTAACAGAATCCATGTTTGCATCAAATTGGTGGATGCTGACAGTTTCATACACAAGGTTAATGTTACCACTTGAAGTATTACCCATATCGGTGACTCCAGATGGCAAAAGTTTACCAAGAACCAAACACAGCAGAAGGCATACAGCATTCAGAAATATATGGAAAACCAACATTTAGTAACTGATATTTAAATTATAATTGTCTTCATCCTATGTGTTACAAAAACAGTTTAATCAAAGGGCAATAAATATGTGCAGCCCGCATGACTTCAAACAAACTGGATGTACATGATGAAGTCAAGAAATCTGAAAATGTTTCTTGAGAGGAGTTATCCTCTTAAGGTTATAAGTAGTATCAGTGATTCAGTTTTAATGGAATGGGGCCACAAATACAAACCCCTTCCTGGGGTAGGTTTAGTAGACAGTGTGGATAACTGATAACAGGGAATGGTAGTATATTTACATTCATGATGAGTTAATAATAGACCCCTTATCTTTGAATATAATGAGTGTGCACATAGAATTAATAATATTATTAATATGAATTTGAATAATGAATGGTCAAAAGAATGGACTTGTATATACTGAATCTGACATGGCCATTACACAGGAATATTCACTTTTCTCCAAGGTATGCTGGTGATGTAGTTGGTATATGTAAGGTCAAGGGCTGTGGGGGTACAGGGGGGGCTTGCCCCTCTACAAAAAAAGCTTAAAAGAGTAGAGCTATATTGGAAATTTGCTCTTTTCTAGGATTTTTGTCTTTTTTACAGCTCATCTGCCCTCAACATTTCAAGTGCCAGCATTTCAATAGGGACCCATATTAGGGCCTTCTTGTCTAGAGTCATGGAACAGAATTTTATCAGTTAATTGACAGGAGCCAAAAAGGTCTACATGAGGAACATCCACACATGGATTAAATCTTGGAAGACCCCTCCCCAATTCAGTTTCCATTAATGTTGGTCTGTCTTATTTCTGTTCAACTTGTCTGCCACACAATTTTTCTGTGATGGAATGTAACATGCCTGTAGAGTGAAAGTGAGATTATGTTGTAAAGCTATACCCAATGTTAAACATGGCTAGCCTGCACAGGGGGTGTATGATCTGATTCCCCTAGTTTGTTTACATACAACATCACTGTGGTATTGTCTGTAACTACTTGAAGATGTCATTCGACCACAGATGATTCAGAGAGTCGACAGTCTTTATAAGGGTTAGCATCACTTTTACATGTTTTTGATCAGCCTTTCTTATTCAAAAGACCCTGCATTGACACTGCCCCCCAAGCAAAGCCTGAAGCATCTGTGGTGACTGACTAATGTAGAGCAGGAGGGAAGAATGGGAGACCTGAATTTTGAGAAATATGATGTCTCTACCAAGTGATTTCTCTTTTCATAAATTCCACAATTGGGATTTGAAAAGACAGTGGGTGGCCCTGGTTCATAGGTTGGTACTAGGCCATCGGCCCTAGGGCCTATGCAAGCCTAGCCATAACAATCCCCTGGATATTTCTTCCCACAATACTTACTTCTCTGAAACCCCGTCTAGCAGGGTGACTGACATGATCCCCGGGGTGAATTTTCTATCTCCCATCCAATCATCAAGGTTCCTTTTGAAGAGGGCCAATGAGGCGCTCTGCTTGACATGTACGGGCAGTCTATTCCAGAGTATGGGGAGTCTCTGGGTCAGGAACCTATCCCTCCAGCATGGTTTGTTCATTGTGATGACAAGGTTTAGATCCCCAGAGCGTGTGGCTCTGAGGGATTGGGATTTCTTTAAGTGGAGCATGTCCAACACCTCAGGGTTTGAGACATGGCCTTGTATGTTAAGCAGAGATCGCCTCTGAGTAGACGATATGCCACAGAGTATAGCTGGAGTTTTTTTAGACGGTCAGCATATGGCATCTGCTTTAGGCCTGTGATTGTTTTAGTGAGGTATTTCTGTGGCCTTTCCAGCTGTTGCAGATGTCTTGTGAGGTACATACCAAACAGGGCATTATACTCTATAATGGGTCTAATGAGGGACGAGTACAGTGGGACAATGACCTCCTTTTTTCTGGATGAAAAGCCCTTAGTGATGAGGTGTGCCACATAGAAGGATTTCCTGACTGTTGCGGCAATGTGGTTATCGAAAGTGAGACCTCTGTCCACCTGTGTCCCTAAGTCACTTATCACACTTTCGATGTTTAGTGTCCTGCCACCTATGTGATAATTCATGGGTACATATTTTTTTCCAAAGGGGATAACTATACATTTCTTGGCATTAAGCTTGAGCCCATGGCTGTGGCACCAGGCATCTGTTTCTGTAAGGCCCTTTTGTAGAACATCCACATCATTTGGTGATTCAATAATGGCTCCCAGTTTGCAGTCATCTGCAAACTTTGTTAGCCAGAGTCCCTTAGTGTTGGCCTGTACTTCAGAGACGTACATGCCAAACAAGAGTGGTCCCAGGACTGAACCCCGAGGTACGCCACTTGTCACTTGTCTGGAGCTGGATTTGGAGTTGGCTACTTTTACAGTCTGGGTTCTGTCAGTAAGCCAGTTGGCAACCCATTGAGTGACACGGGGATTTATGCCCAGCTTAATAAGTTTATCTATGATTCCAGAGTGGGGGATGGTGTCGAAGGCCTTGGCGAGGTCCAGATTGGCTATGTGTACCACCTTACCCTCGTCCACACCTCTGGAGACTGATTTGAAGAAGTCAATCAGATTCAGGAGACAAGATCGGCCCTTCACAAACCCAAACTGGGTGGGGTCCAGTGTTTGAAGGTTGCTAATGTCTTTGTTTATAAGTTGCATGATAATGCATTCCATGCCCTTGCAGATCAGGCTCGTCAGACTGATGGGACGGTAGTTCCCGGGATGCAAGGTGGATCCTCCCTTGTGGAGTGGGATAACTGTAGCTGTGCGCAACTCAGTGGGCACGAAGCCTGAGGTGAGGCTATGTTTAAGCATGACACTTAGGTGAGGTGCCAGTTCATTTTGGAGTTCATGTAGTACACAGGCTGGGATGTCATCTGGTCCCATAGATGCTGTATTCTTAGCTTTGGAGAGTGCGGTTTCTACCTGTGTGGCCGTGATTATCGGAATTTGGCAATCTTTTGGTATTGAGATGGGGTGAGAGGGGGGTGAAACTGGCACTAAATCAATCTGCCAGGATATTGGCAATATCCTTGGGATCAGTATATTTAATGCCATTCTGTTGTAGCTCAGAGCAAATCTGAGCATTGCCATTTAGATTCTTGGCATAACTAGGGAATGCCTTGTGGTTGTTGTGAAATTAAAAATAAGAGGACATCACGTCTGTTAAAGGTAATAACGATTCTTTATTCTTTATTTTACTTGTACAAGGAGACACCAATACTCAGATGCAGTAGAAAATGTCTGACTAATACTGTTTTTGCTCTTGCTTTTATAGTGAGCTCTGTACACAAAACACAGGAAATCTAACCAGGCCAACTGTCAACTTGAGCATTGCATAGATAAGCAACTTTAAGCTTCATCAAACATGAACTTGTATTCCACCCACAGGTCTAACAGGTGTTAGACCCAAACGGTTCTGCTTTAGACAAACATAACCTATATCAAATGTCAAGCACAAGCTGATTTTCACATTTACTGTTTTGCTAGGCTGCTTCTAATCTAGGTCAAACCTCAAATTTATCAACACAGTTTGTTCTTCTTGTAGGTTAACACCTTAAGTTTTTGCACGTACTTCACATTAGCAAGCCTACACATGCATATGTCAAACAGAATGAAAGCTGTTATTAAGCAAAATATTATTACAGTTGTCTTTGGAATCTTTGGCAATTTTATTTTCGTAACTAGCTTTT
Source organism: Protopterus annectens (assembly GCF_019279795.1). Classification (NCBI taxonomy): domain Eukaryota; kingdom Metazoa; phylum Chordata; order Ceratodontiformes; family Protopteridae; genus Protopterus; species Protopterus annectens. The sequence goes on along the minus strand of NC_056733.1, from coordinate 751,750,158 downwards.
GAGGATTTTTATGAGGGATCTCAGCTTCTTACTGAGGCTGGTGAGGGAGTTTTGTGCATCCTGGGATTTTCCCCTTTTCTGCAACAGGTTCTTCCTTCTGTTGTATAGTTTGTTTATAGGAAAGGACAACCAGATTGGCTTCCTTTTTTTGGAGAAGAGCATCTTGGTTCTATTTGGGATGGCACGATTCATGCACGAATGGATGTGCTCGTACAGTGCCTTAGTGTAGGATTCTGCAGTCGAACTTCCAGATCCCGTCTGTGTGGGTGTTGTGAAGTTTGTCACTTCTGACATCAGTAGCGTGAAGTTGGCTTTGGAGAAGTTTTTTAAGGAGGTTTCCTTACTGGGGGGTGGGGTGGGATGTGGATGTCAAAGGTGATTTGCTTATGGTCAGACCTGACCAATGAGGGGGTGACCACTGGTGTGGAGCATCTATCTCCCATGTTGGTAATGACCAGGTCTAGGATATTGGAGCCCCTGGTGGGACAATGGATTAGTTGATCCAGGGCGTTGGAATTTATGAATTCCAAGAACCGTTGGGAAAAGGAGTTGGTACCTGAGTAGTTTTCCCAATTAATGGCAGGGTAGTTTGGTTGTATCTTAATATTTTCTAGTATGCTTAGAAAGGTGTAGTGAGAATCTTGGGGCATGGTGGGGGATCTATAGCAAGCTACAATTTGGATTGCGGTCTTACCTAGTGTTAGTTGCACCTGGAGAATTTCAGATGCATTGTGTTGGGCAACTAGCCTGGAGGTGTGAATATCCTTGGTGAATATGGACACTCCTCCACCTTTAGTGTTTTGGTCTTGGTTTTGTGGCCAAAAAGTGTGGTAAGAATTGTAGCCTGGTATTGCAGGGGTGCTCTCTAGAGCCTTGAACCAGGTCTCAGTTACTGCACAGATATCGATGTTCTCCATTTTTAGGAGTGCTTCGAGAGAGTGCATTTTGAGGTTTAGACTTCTAGCATTGAGTACCATTACCTTCAGATTTTACATGCTTGTATCTGTTATAGTGGTGGTTTTATCCTTTGAACCTTGTCTAAAAAAGGCACTATAGGGGTGGCAAGAGCTTTAGCCAGTAGCCTGAATCCCAGGGGTGACAAGTGCAGACCATCTCTGGCAAAGCATTATGGTTTGTCGATCATGTCTTCCCAGGCAGACAGATACTGGATCCCCTTTGAATGACATCAGAAGCTTAGCCAATTGTTGAAGGCAATCATTTTGTCCTTATACTTTTGTATCATTCTGGGCGAAGGCAGGATGCTACTCAGGGCTAGGGTCACATGATCCAAGAGCTCTTCCATGTCTATTTTTATGTAGTCCAGGGAGGTACGTCTCAAGTCATTCACTCCAGCATGGACAATGACAGAGTTGTATTTGTACTTGTTGTGGAGTGAAGTGCATGCGTTATGTGGCGGATCCTGGCACCTGACAGGCAGCTGACTGTAATTTTCTCCTTGTTCAGCCTGGTGAGTGGGACATCAGTGTGCCTGACTATAGAGTCACCTATGATTAAAGTGTTGGGTACACTGTCTTGCCTTAGGGGCTGTTGTTGGGTGGCACACTGGTGTTGTGAGCTATGTGTCACTTTGGTTGTGACTGGTGTTTGTTTGCGTTTCGGCTTTGGAGGTCCTTGTTGCTTGGGCAGGTTAATGTTAAGGGCCTCCGCATATGTGGGTTTAGTGTTACTATGTGTGGGTATTGATAGTGTGGGTTTTGAAGGGCTATGAGTTGCTTGAGGTGTAATGCAGGTGTTAACCTTCTCCTCTTGACTGTCTAGCACAATCTTGGCCGGAGAGAGCTTTGCTTCCAGTTTGGCTATGTAAGTGCATCTCTTGCAGGTTGTAGTGTAGGGTGGTAGGAGAGGATTGTCGGTGTACATGAGGCAGTTGCCGCACTGCCCCAGTATGCCCAGATTCACCTGGTGGACAGGAGCAATCACCGGAAGTTGACCCTTGGACATGCCTGTTTAGGTGCTTTTTTGTAAAGTTTAAGAGCTGTTTTCCCTTACCTTTGCAAGGTACTTTGCAATTATAGGCTGTTTAGTGCCTATGATTAATTTCTCCTTATTGACAAGGAAAGCGGAGTGCTTGAATCAGTTTCAGGCTTCCTAGTGCTTTCTTGTAAAGTTTAAGAGCTGTTTTCCCTTACCTTTGCAAAGGTACTTTGCAATTATAGGCTGTTTAGTGCCTATGATTAATTTCTCCTTATTGACAAGGAAAGCGGAGTGCTTGAATCAGTTTCAGGCTTCCTAGTGCTTTCCAACAGGTTCTAGAGTAAGTGCTTGTCACAGGGGTTCAGATTTTAGTGCTACTACTGAGAAACCAGCTAGTTCTAAGGGAAAATTTGAAGAGCAGACTTTTTGGCACCTGGAATACTTTAATTGTAGCCTCGCAGTGCTGCACGATGTGAAAAATGTGCAAACACATGCATTTTTAAGCCAGAAAGTTGGAAGGGATAGAAATCAGCCCAAAAAAGCTAATAAAATTACAATTTCAGAGCTGGAAACCACCCCTCTAGCGTTAGATAGGCAGTACAACGCTCACCATTCCCACTGGTAAGCAGTAGGACTTCCCTCTACCACAGGAAGGTCTGGATAGCTCTGAGCACAGAAAAAGTCATGAGACAAGCAAAGCCTGGGATATGGACTGGCTAGAAAAGGTGTGAAACGAGCAAACAAGATAGTATTTTTTTTGTTGAAACAGGCTAAGCAATGCAATAATACAGTAAATAAACACAGAAAAGGCTAACACACTTGAGTGTATAGTCCTAAACAGTAAATGCAATTAAAACTCTACAAGATTAGCAATTTAAAACTTTTTAAATGAAGTAAGGCAAGTGCACAACTGAAAAACGATTTAAGAGGCAGTAACACAGCAGAATAAGTAGCTAGTCTACATATACAGAGAAGTCTATATATACAGAAAAGCAGCTAAAACACACAAACACTTCAGATGCAGTGCAACCTAGAGCACTTGAGTTGTAGCAATATTAAGGCAATTACAGTTATAATAAATGCTCTAAAATATACTCTATATTTCCAAAATGTTTAAGAAGCACAGTCAGAACACAAGGAGATTCAGGCAAAAAAAATTTTTTTTTTTTGAAAGGGAAAAAGGAGAAACAGAAGGCGTTATCAAATGTTCTCTCTGTATTGGGTAGAAAGATGGTTAATTCAAAAAGAAACAAGAACACTGTAGCCTGGGCCAGATGGGAGTTATCACAATGATCTTTGGTAAATCTTTCTGAATCTTCCGAAGTACCCAGGAAATCAGTGAAAATGGTAGAAAAGCATAAGGAAATTTCCTGTCCAACTGGGATTTGAAAAGAAAATGGGTGTTGATCCTAAATGACTGGAAAATTAGCATACTAGTGCCAGACTACAAGAACAGAGGGGACATCCACAACAATGGCAGTACAGAGGTATCAGACTCCTGTCACACTGCATGAATGTTCTGGAGAGGCTGACTGACATACAAATATGCAGAGTAGTAAAAATTAGACAGGAGATGAGCAGCTGGGATTCAGATGAGGATGCAGCACAACTGACCCAATATTTACAGTGAGACATACAGTTGAGAAGAAGTTACTGGAGAGGAAAGAGTTCAGCTGGGCATTCCTAGACTTAAAGAAAACATATGACAAGGTCCCAAGAAAACTGATTTGGGCAGTCCTGTCAAGTTTCAAAGTCCGAAAAACATTGGTAGAATTAGTGCAGGCTATGTACAAGAACCCAATGACTCAAGTATTAGCAGTGTTTAGTCTAACATAGGTAATCCCAGTAGGACTGGGTGTGCATCAGGGTTCAGTTCTGAACCTGCTGCTGTTCATACTGGTGATGGAATACATTAGCAAACAGGTTGGAGGGGACAGATCAACAAAGCTGCTGTATGCAGATGATGTGGCATTACAGGCAGACTCTGAGCAAGAACTTCAGTAAAAGGATAATGGAACGGAATGCAAAATTCAAGGCAAATGGGATGAAACAGAGTATAGATAATATAGTTGTAATGGCAGCAAATGGGGAAAATCAGAAGAAGCTGAGAATTTAGATACAAGGGAAAATAGCGGAATAGGTTACCAGCTTCAAGTATCTGGGAGGGTGGTTGAGCAGAAGGAAAGTCTGAACAAAGAGGTCAAAGCTACAATGACAGGAAGTGCAGCCAAACAGCACAGACTGTCAGAGGTACTGTATGACAGAAGAATGCCAAAGAAGCTGAAAAGTAAGGTATATGAAAGAGTGGTGTGACTAGTACTACTGTACAGTAGTACAAAAACCTGGGCAGTAAAGGTAGGACTGTTGAGGAAGCTAAAGGTGATGGAGATGAAGTGCCTGAGATGGGTGGTAGGATGCATACTGTGGAGGAAGCTAAAGGTGATGGAGATAAAGTGTACGAGATGGGTGGTAGGATGCATAGTGTAGGACATATGGAGAAATGAGGACATCAGAGCAGAAGTCAAAGTAACTCCAATTGCAGAGAAGGTCAAAGAAAACAGATTACTGTGTTTCAGGTACATGTGCAGTAAAGCAGAAGACAAACTGGTGAAAAAGATTTGAGACTCACAGGAAAAAGAAAAAAAAAAAACAAGGGCATCCAGCCAAAAGGTGGATGGATTCTGTGAGAGAAGACCAGTGACAGTCAGGCATGACTGTCAAATAAGGTAGGAGAGTGGCATTTGGTCACGACAGATGGAGACAGCTTACACAACATCCCATCCCACCATGTAGAAAATGGTAAAAAGTTGACTTGACAATGACAAATGGATGTTGATACTGCAACAAAAGAAATTTCAAACACCACTGTATCTTATCTCATGTGGAATCTTGCAAGAGGTATCATGAGAATTATGGAAGCCATAAAAATATCCCTTATCTAGTCATTCTGACTTGTTTAACTGTTCTTTGTTCAGGGAGGTTCCTGCTTTCTTTTTGGAACCTCCCTGCCCCTGCTTTTAAAATGTCTGCTTAAACTATTTATTTTATTTCTTGCAAAAATTAGATGAGGGAGTACAGAATCGGACGGAAAGATGCAGTGTCCTTCTCTCACCCCACATTCTAATAACTTCTGCAGCAGAGGGTCCAAAAACTAAATCTCTATCCAGGGTAGAATTCAAAATGTCATTTTTAACATCTTCTGCAAAGTTATGAGAATGCATATACACAAACCTTCCTTAAAACAGTACTAGTCGCAGAAGCCATGGAAACAGTATCTACAGTGTCAAAGACATTTCAAACAACGGATGTTGATTTGAGAAACAGAAGAAACTATACTACATAAAGCAATTTTTTTCCCTCACAATAGGAATCAGAAGCCCAAACATTCCTCATACTTCAATAATTATACAGGATAAACTTTAACATATAAACCCAATAGTTCAGAATTCTAAAAATCAATGTTGCAAAAGCATGCACTTTTTTAAAAAGCTTTGCCATCCTATTCAGAAGGAGAAAGATTAGAATTAACAGTAGGTTTGCTGTCAGAGAAACCATGTGACAAGTATATCCTCTAATAATGACAGCACTGGAGGATGGGTGAAGGTTTTGGAAATTCCAGTTGTAGCAAATCATATTTTCTAAGGGGCTGAGAAGCCTCAGAATTCTCCTTCGGTAAACAATGGTTCAGTCTGCAAAGGGTCTCAGAGAAACAGATTCTCTCACAGGGAGAATCAGATACCACACACTCCTCAGAATCTGAATCAGAAACATGAGGCTATAACTCTGCATCTGTCCCATCACACTCCCCTACAGATTCCAGTTCTTGAAGCACTTCAGGGAAAGAAGAATCCCTTTTATTTTATCCAGAAGCCAGTTTACAAAAAGGGACAGCAGCCAGTACAAGACCCTGATCCAAACCCAATAAATTAATCTTCTCCACACTAACTGATACAGGAGAAGCTAAATGTTTAGTTTTCTGTCTATTTTGAGTAACAAGGATGGGTACAAGATTCTGGCTAAGCACGTGCATATCAATTTCCCTTCTCTAATAACAGACAAGAGTAGCTGTCCCTTGTCAACTGAGGGGATCCAACAGCTGTAAAGGATTGACTAAGCCCCGGTCCATGGTGCTATATGGACACCACAGGGATCTGAAGGAAGAGATGAGTGTTTCAGGAACAAGCTTTAGCCACAACAGAGTTATCCACCTTTATATGAGACAAACTGCCAGCCAGCTGTGGTGGCAAAAGTTACTTAAGAATCTTATTCATTCTGTGGCTGGAAGAAGGTCTGACTGAAGGACTGGATGTTTTTTTTTTTAGCCAAAGTCAAAAAGAAAATAATGCTCGTTTCCTAGGGAAACTTAACAATACCCAGTAAAAAAGGAAAGTAGCAAAAAAATTACTTTTCCCCATAAAAACAAATAAAAATATTAACACTTTCCCTATCTCCAAAATGTAAAATAAACAGAGTTTCTTCACAGAGAAAGCAGTTTTAAACAACTTTTTACCACAAAAGTAAAAACAGGCACTCCCATTTAAAAGTACGTAAAAGCCACGTGTCAATCAGGGATACTTTTGCCTACCTTAAAAGTATATATTTCTCACAAAAAGTTAGTTTAAACAAGATTAAAAATAACGTGGAAGCTTTTTTCCCTGAAAAGAGCTCATCTGCCCAGCAATGGAACATCATCGGCAGACTGTCAATCCTTGAAAGCGAACCGCAGTGTGCTATTCTTGGTTTACAGGAAAGCTCTGAAGTGCTTTGCATCCAAACCGGTCTTTTACTCAGCTCATGCAGTCTTTGTCCATGGAAGATGCCCAGAAGCTATGAAAGCTGTCTGGCTGTTACATCCTATGCAGACTACAACCCACATGGCAGCACTGATCAATATAAAGAACGTCATCTTGTTCTTCCTCCAGTGTGCCAGTCAAAGTGGGGCTGTAAAAGAACAAGAGGGACTTGGAATAAATACATCAAGAAAAAGTCACTAAGATAATACTTAACATTTAACATTTTATATTAGCTGCTCCAATGGCATACCAGGATAAAGCACTGACTAATCAGAGGAGTCTTGGATTAGCTGCTCAGGCACTTGAAGAGCAAGCAGGAGGGAATAAGCACGACTATCCTGGGGAGGGGGGATGGGACATGCCTGATGGTGGGCAGCTGCTATGAGTGGAGGCCAGGCTAGACCATGTGGGTGGGCTTAGAGGCATCAATACCCCTTGAGCATGGGAAGGAGGCATCCCAGAAGCCATGTCTCATGGCAAGCATAGACTCAGATGTTGAGATTAACACACAGGTTCAGAAAGAGCTACCAGGAGAAAAGTAAAGAACTTTTTGAGGGGCTATGGCAGCTCACTGATTCTAATGGTAGCAAACATAGTCTAATTCACTGCTGATCATTAGGCTCAAAAGAGGGAGTGTGAGGCAGCAGTCAGAATGCATCTGCTTTCTCCCGGTCTGCAGTCAAAGAATGCAGTGCTGCAGCTTCAAGCTCCAGAAGGGCTGGGGTATGTAGTGATGCCTGGGGAAGTGGCCATGGGGCTGGACAATGTCATATGGGAGGTGTCACACCACTGAGGAAGCTCAGCCCAACAGGTTCTTGCCTTAAAGGTAACACTTTTTTTTACAACTTAGAGCTAAGGGTACATTTGCTCCAGCAAATGTAAAAGGTAATCAAGGAAAAAAAATGAATATCTTGGTTAGGAACAGAAAGGTTTTTGTGTTTTTTGGGGATGCGTTTTTATGTATTAAAGACTGAATAATTTGAAAGATAATGTTCATTAAACATGTGTCAAGTTTATGAAGATAAATAAGAGGGGCACATTTATTTGATTTTTTTATTAATTCATTCATTTACACATATGTGTTGACTGGGTAACCATAGTTCAACCTAATTAGAAAAAGCTACTCCTCAATTAATTTGGCATAAACACATGCCCACATAGAATGTTTCACAAGTGTGAAGCATTTACATAATTCTATGGTCATCCAAAAATAACATCATAAGAGACATCCTAAAAAAGCTGTACAGCTTACCAGGACATCTAAAATAGGTCATGTGGAAGAAGTATCCAAAGTCAAATTTCAAACTGGCCAACAGGCTCTACTGTGTGTATAACATGGGCTGCACAGGTCAGTGGCAACTTGAACATATAAAGCTTCCCATTTTTGTACCTAATGAAAATTAGGTAGTGATGACTAGATACTTTTATACAAATTTCATGCTTACTTCTTGTCTTCTGTCACTGAATGTCTTCACCTCCCCAACACATAGTGCTACAGATGAAGCAAGCATAATCAGGCAGTGAAACTCTCCATTCTCCCAAATGGCAGAGTGCACCGGACACACAATCTGCTTTTTCCTGGCTGCCCAATGATTAAGCATATGCATCAATATTTACGTCACCAATATACTGAAATGGAATGCATCTATTACATGAATTTCAGAGTTTCTAAGCTTTCACAGTTACAAAGCACTGATGCTCCTAAAAGTCGTTTTTGTTTCACTCCTGCAAGACAAATCTGTATCAGTTGCAGAATGGTGCATTTTTTCAAATATTTGATACAACCTTGCCTTTATTTGCCTTACTTTCAGCATTTTGGTGCTTTAGTAAAACTTACTTGAAATCTGCAGCTAGCAAATTGAATCCATTGTAAAGGTGTCCCTCTGAAGAAAGTTTCTTCAAGTAGGAAAAGCTATCCAAATTTGAAGTTAAGAAATTAGATACAAGGCTACCTGGAGAAGAAAAAGAACACTTTAAGAAAAAAAGACAAGTCTTGGGGGGAAAAACAAGTTGTTTAAACTCAGTGATAACATGATTTGGTTACTGACTAATAAGGAGCTCTGTAGCCCTCTTTCTGAAAGCATTACCTCTGCAAGTTTATCCTGCTGCTGTGGCATCCCACTGTTTCTCAGTTTTTATAACCAGCTTTTTGCCCCAACTTCCTAATCCCAACAAGAACATTCACGGGGCAAATCAGGATCTGAAAATGATCAACTTCCTTTTGAACAAATACATCCCTTATGGTGTTTCAGTTTTTTCTCTTATAAGGAGTCCACATTTGATCCAAACAATACTCCAGACAACTACAGAAACTGCTTAGTCTGCAGAAGCTCACACCAGTCCTACCTAACTAAAAGCACTGATCCCTCCACCAGATGACAAACTCCTTACTCTGCTCCAAAACAGATTTAGTAATAAACTGTACAGTGAATGTTACATCAGAGTCATCAACATTTCTTTATTAAAATTTAGAAATAGAAGATGGCATCTTGTACAACACACAGTTTATGACAAAATCAGCAACTTAATTTTTACCTGTGCCAGTTCCTCTTATTATGACTGCTACAGTTCTTCAAATTTTGTTAGTGAAGTGAATTAAAAGAACATATCATGTAGACTGAAATTTTAATGTTGTGTTTTCACAAACCAAGTCCCCATTACCTCATTATTCTGCTTCATTTAATGCCTTTCTGTTTAATCAAAGATAAAGAAGGTCTGCTAGTTATTCCTTTGGGAGAATGAATCTTGGGCCACCACGTGGAAGCAGTTTGTCCTTCTGTTCTGTTCACGTTCTATGATATAATTATCACTAGAATTAGCTGCTTTCGCAGTAGTAGCACTAAAATCTGTACCCCTGTGACTAGCCCTTGCTCTAGAAGCTGCTGGAAAGCACTAGGAAGCCTGAAACTCATACAAGCACTCAACTCTCCCTGTCAATAAGGAGAAATTAATCGTAGGCACTAAACAGCCTATAATTGCAAAGTACCTTGAAAAGGTAAGGGAAAAAATCTCTTATACTTTACAAAAAAAGCACCTAAACAGGCATGTCCAAGGGTCAGCTTCCGATGATTTCTCCTGTCCACCTGGTGAATCTGGGCATTCTGGGGCAATGCAGCAACTGCCTCATGTACACAGACAACCCTCTCCTCCTACCACCCAACACTACAACCTGCGAGAGATGCACTTACATAGTCAAACTGGAAGCAAAGCTCTCTACGGCCAAGATTGTGCTAGACAGTCAAGAGGAGAAGGTTAACATCTGCACTACACCTCAAGCAACTCATAGCCCTTCAAAACCCACACCATCAACACTCACACATAGCAACACTAAACACACATATGTGGAGGCCCTTAACATTAACCTGCCCAAGCAACAAGGACCTTCGAAGGTGAAACGCAAACAAACACCCATCACAACCAAATTGACACATAGCTCACAACACCAGTGTGCCACCAAACAACAGCCACTAAGGCAAGACAATGTACCTAACACTTTAGTCATAGGTGACTCTATAGTCAGGCACACTGATGTCCCACTCACCAGGCTGAACAAGGAGGAAAATTACACTCAGCTGCCTGTCAGGTGCCAGGATCTGCCACATAACGCATGCACTCAAGTCACTCCACAGCAAGTACAAATACGACTCTGTCATTGTCCATGCTGGAGTGAATGACTTGAGACGTACCTCCCTGGACTACATGAAATGAGACATGGAAGAGCTCTCGGATCATGTGGCCCAGGCAGGTATGACCCTAGCCCTGAGTACCATCCTGCCTTTGCCCAGAATGATACCACAGTATAAGGACAAAATGATTGACTTCAACAATTGGCTAAGCTTCTGGTGTCATTCAAAGGGGATCCAGTATCTGTCTGCCTGGGAAGACATGATCGACAAACCACAATGCTTTGCCAGAGATGGTCTGCACCTGTCACCCCTGGGATTCAGGTTACTGACTAAAGCTCTTGCCACCCCTATAGTGCCTTTTTTAGGCAAGGTTCAAAAGACAAAACCACCACCGTAACAGATACAAGCATGCAAAATCTGAAGGTAATGCTACTCAATACTAGAAGTCTAAACCTCAAAATGCACTCTCTCGAGGCACTCCTAAAAATGGGAGAACATCGATATCTGTGCAGTAACCGAGACTTGGTTCAAGGCTCCAGAGAGCACCCCTGCAATACCAGGCTACAACTCTTACCACACTTTTTGGCCACAAAACCAAGACCGAAACACTAAAGGTGGAGGAGTGTCCATATTCACCAAGGATATTCACACCTCCAGGCTAGTTGCCCAACACAATGCATCTGAAGTTCTCCAGGTGCAACTAACACTAGGTAAGACTGCAATCCAAATTGTAGCTTGCTACAGATCCCCCACCATGCCCCAAGATTCTCACTACACCTTTCTAAACATACTGGAAAATATTAAGATACAACCAAACACCCTAATACTGGGTGATTTCGACTACACTGCCATTAACTGGGAAAACTAATCGGGTACCAACTCCTTTTCCCAATGGTTCTTGGAATTCTTAAATTCCAACACCCTGGATCAACTAATCCATTGTCCTACCAGGGGCTCCAATATCCTAGGCCTGGTTATTACCAACATGGGAGATAGATGCTCCACACCAGTGGTCATCTCCTCATTGGTCAGGTCTGACCATAAACAAATCACCCTTGACATCAACATCCAACCTCCACCCCCAGTAAGGAAACCTCCTTAAAAAACTTCTCCAAAGCCAACTTCATGCTACTGAAGTCAGAAGTGACAAACTTCATGACCCCCATGCAGACGGGATCTGAAAGTTCGACTGCAGAATCTTACACTAAGGCACTGTATGAGCACATCCACTTGTGCATGAATCGTGCCATCCCAAATAGAACCAAGATGCTCTCCTCCAAAAAAAGGAAGCCAATCTGATGGTCCCCTGCTATAAACAAACTATACAACAGAAGGAAGAAACTGTTGCAGAAAACTCCCTCACCAGCCTCAGTAAGAAGCTGAGATCCCTCATAAAATCCTCAAAAGCTAGTTACGAAAATAAAATTGCCAAATATTCCAAAGACAACCACAAGGCATTCTATAGTTATGTCAAGAATCTAAATGGCAATGCTCAGATCTGCTCCGAGCTTCAACAGAATGGCATTAAATTTACTGATCCCAAGGATATTGCCAATATCCTGGCAGATCGATTTAGTGCCAACTTCACCCCCTTCTCACCCCCTAAAGGACCCATCTCAATACAAAAAGATTGCCAAATTCCAGTAATCACGGCCACACAGGTAGAAACTGCACTCTCCAAAGCTAAGAATACAGCCTCCATGGGACTAGATGACATCCCAGGCTGTGTACTACATGAACTACAAAATGAACTGTCACCTCACCTAAGTGTAATGTTTAATCATAGCCTCAACTCAGGCTTCGTGCCCACTGAGTGGAGCACAGCTACAGTTATCCCACTCCACAAGGAGGGATCCACCTAGGATCCCGGGAACTACCGTCCGATCAGTCTGATGAGCCTGATCTGCAAGGGCATGGAATGGATTATCATGGAACGTATAAACAAAGACATTGGCAACCTTCAAACACTGGACCCCACCCAGTTTGGGTTTGTGAAGGGCCAATCTTGTCTCCTGAACATGATTGACTTCTTCAAATTAGTCTCCAGAGCTGTGGACGAGGGTAAGGCATTCCACACAGCCTATGTGGACCTTGCCAAGGCCTTCAACACCATCCCCCACTCTGGAATCATAGATAAACTTACTAAGCTGGGCATAAATCTCTGCGTCACTCGATGGGTTGCCAACTGGCTTACTGACAGAACCCAGACTGTAAAAGTAGCTGACTCCAAATCCAGCTCCAGACAAGTGGAGTACCTCAGGGTTCAGTCCTGGGACCACTCCTGTTTGGCATCTACTTCTCTGAAGTACAGGCCAACACTAAGGGAATCTGGCTAACAAAGTTTGCAGAGGACTGCAAACTGGGAGCCACTATTGAATCCCCAAATTATGTGGATATTCTACAAAAGGGCCTTACAGAAACAGATGCCTGGTGCCAGAGCCATGGGCTCAAGCTTAATGCCAAGAAATGTATAGTTGTCCCCTTTGGAAAAAAACATGTACCCATGAATTACCACATAGGTGGCAGTACACTAAACATTGAAAGTGCGATGAGAGACTTAGGGACACAGGTGGACAGTGGCCTCACTTTCCATAATCACATCGCCACAACAGTCAGGAAATCCTTCTATGTGGCACACCTCATCACTAAGGGCTTTTCATCCAGAAAAAAGGAGGTCATTGTCCCACTGTACTCATCCCTCATTAGATCCATTATAGAGTATAATTCCCTGTTTGGTATGTACCTCACAAGACATCTGCAACAGCTGGAAAGGCCACAGAAATACCTCACTAAAAGAATCACAGGCCTAAAGCAGATGCCATACGCTGACCGTCTAAAAAAACTCCAGCTATACTCTGTGGCATATCGTCTACTCAGAGGCGATCTCTGCTTAACATACAGGGCCATGTCAAACCCTGAGCTGTTGGACATGCTCCACTTAAAGAAATCCCAATCCCTCAGAGCCACATGCTCCAGGGAACTAAACCTTGTCATCACAATGAACAAAACATGCTGGAGGGATAGGTTTCTGACCCAGAGACTCCCCATACTCTGGAACAGACTGCCCACACATGTCAAGCAGAGCACCTCCTTGGCCCTCTTCAAAAGGAACTTTGATGATTGGGTGGGAGATAGGAAATTTACCCCGGGGATCATGTCAGTCACCCCGCTAGACAGGGGTCCAGAGACGTAAATATTGTGGGAAGAAATATCCAGGAAATTGTTATGGCTAGGCTTGTATAGGCCCTAGGGCCGATAGCCTAGTACCAACCTATGAACCTATGAAGTAGGACTTAATAGGCATATTTTATTTTACAGTTTCTTTTACTCAAGTCAAGAGAAATCAATTAATCATTTGTTGGGCAAACTGTCTTTCATAAGGATGAAGACCGCAATGTCTAACTATGAAAACACTGGCTCTTGAAAGCCATTAGTGCTTGGTATATTGATTTGCAAAATATAAAAGCAAAAATGAATTGTAAAGTTGTTACAAGTGTTTTTCCAGCTTTTCTGGCCTACAGATATAATGGGGCATCTGAATCTTTGACACTGTATACTCTACTTTGTTAGGAGTGAAGGGGACTTTCTGAGATGCAGTATTTGGGTATCTTGACTGCAACATCAAGAAAGATAAAAGTCCCTTAACTATCACATTTGGGAACATTCTCTTATACTCTACCACATCTATGGTAGCTGTAAGTACTTTAGACAACAATGTATTGAAGCTTACCATAAACATTTAACCACTGTTCAATGGGTAAAGACTACTACGATTTCTGCATAGAAGTTCAGATGCGATGTCAAAACCTAACCGGTACAACTTCTCCAGCTATGAATGCATTCTAAACAGAAACTTGCTGTACTGCTGTGTCAAATGTATTTAGTGTTTGGCCCAATGGCGGCAGTAGCAAAATACCTGCTGAAAACAAGCATACTTCCAGGAGGAAGAGTAACAGAACTGCACCTACTCCCAGTATTCAGTTTTAAAAACATGCCTGCTCTTAAAGGTAGTCTGTATCTGTATATTTCAGATTAATGTTAAGCTTTTGTTTTTACCATCACTACATTATAAAATGTGTTACCTGGCATTTTACTTTTCTGTGAATCCTAATACTTTACATCACCTACCTGGTTTTCTGTCAGGGAGATGAGGCTGAGGAAGGGACCTGGGAAAGTATCTCCCCTATGATTAATGCAAGAAAAGGGCCAACGATACAAAGCTTTTTAGTCACGACGTGATCAAGCATCCCCTGAAAGCAAGACATTTTTAAGCCAGTCAAAAATAACTGTAGGAACATTCAACACATCCTCTCTATCTGGACCTACATAAAATAAAATGGTGGCTATTGTAATGGTGTATATCGAGAAAGACATGCTTGAATGAAAGGGTGTGTGAGCTTACTGATGTTGGCTGGGGCCAAGTACTCTAGGGAAAAGAAGTTACTTATGTGAGCTCCTTCTGATTTACAGCCATACCTGTTAACCGTCCAGTTTTATTTTTATAATGTCCAGATTTTTCCCTCATACTTTTGATCTGTTCATCATAAAACTTGAGAAGTCACTAAATAACTTCAGACATTTGAGTTTCAGATTTCATATCCTTCAGAAAAAAGCATGCTAACAAAAAATGATACTCTAGTAACTTTTTAGGTTTATAGCAGCAATATTTAAAATATGTCCCTATTTTTGGGTCTTTGCTACCCATTATTTTAAGCTTCGTACAGATTTCTTCTGCTATGAGGTTGAAAGGTATGATTACAAGGAGTACCTGGAAAGATCCAGTGGTAAAGGAACAAGTGTACAGAAAGCAAACTAAATGCGTGTTGTGCAATTCCAGATAAATAAATAATAATACTGTGGATCTGACATCATGTTGGATGTGTAGCTATTTCTACATTTCTCAACTCAAGGTAGTTATCTTCAAACTGAAGTACCTACATCAGTGGGAACAGCAACCACTGGTTTAATGAATGCTCAAGATAAACAAGGTTGAAAGTTGTACTACTCTCCTGGTTCATTACTGCATTGCTACACTATTACACTTTCTAAACTGATTCCTGCTAGCAACTTCAACTTATAGTCCAGCTCAGTAGTGCACAAGACAGCAGCAATGCCTAGGAAAGAATGCCAGTCCTTATCACAGCTAAATCTGATCTAAAGTGAATAATCTTAACAAAAGGCAAGGCTTTTACAAATCAAAGTCTATTCTTCCCAAAGCAAAGTCTTAAAGTTCTGAAATGGCCAGTTAAATTCCAGTTTTCGGCTTTTGCCTTTACTATGTATACAGCTTAGTGCTATTCAGAACAAAATGCATAGCCTCAGCATTGGGTATCTTAAGAAATAAATTAATTTTCCTTTACCCAGGCCTCTGCTTTCTAGAAACTCAGTTCCCCACTCTATTAGCCCCCTTGCAAAACAACAGAATTAACATACCAATGACTATACAGTTTAATGGTACGTTAATGTGCATAGCAGGAGGTGAGTGACGTCACCTGTTGCTATGATGAATACATTGAACCATGGTTGTCAATGTATTCATTTTTAGTTTGGTTTACTTTTCGGCATTCCAAAGTCCACATTTAGAGTCAACATTTTAAACGGTCGACCAAAGCCGATTCGAAATGTTAGTAGTAAACCTATATATACACGTCCCAAAGTAACAGTAATGTAGCAATGTCACAGGCACTAAAGTAGTAACAATGTAACAGGTTCTGAAGTACTAGCAATGTCATAGCCACCAGAGTAGTAGTGCTCTGATCATTAGGAAGGTAGGTGGGGTAGAGGCACTTCTGGGGGAACAGAGCTTGAAAGTTAGATAAAGAGAGAAGATGAAATTAGAGTAGGTAAGTCACACGTCATGGTACGAAAGAGAGACCCATCACTGAGTACAATGCCCCCTTCGACTTGTACCTAACCAGACATATAGAACACCCACAAAGTTTCCTTACCAAGATAATCCAGGATATAACCACATTATCCTATGTGGATTGCCTTAAAGCTCTATCTCTATACTCTATCTCCTACAGGTTACTGAAAGGAGATCTATGCCTGGCATACAAAGCATCCTCTGATGCAGATACCTTTTGTCCATTCGCAAAACAAACAGACTATAACCACTAGATCCAAGGATTTAAATTTTGCTTGTGACAAAATAAGACATGTTGGTGAGACAGATACGTGTCTCAGAGGATCCCCATGATCTGGAATAGGCTCCCCACCTATCTGAAGCAGAGTACATCCATAACCCTGTTTAAGCATAGCCTTGATCAATGGATTGGAAGTCAGAAATTTCATCCAAAGTCTAGCCCCAATACCCAAACTAACATACCCTTCCCCACATAACCTCTAGAACCTTTCTAACTAACATACCTCCCCAATAAATACCCATGATGTATAGAGACAAAACTGGGATTGGGAGGGTGGCCTAATGGTTAAGGTGTTTGCCTTACAAACACAAGGTGCAGGGTTTGAGTCTCACAAGGGATAATTGGCTAAGCTTAAAATGGCTCGCAAGGGCAGTTAGCTTAGTAAGAATCTATGAATCTTTCTATGAATAAGGATGGCTTGCATGGCTAGCCTTATAAAGGTCCTGGTGGTCACTAGCCTAGTATACATGTATGAACATATATATATATATATATATATATATATATAGTGTGTGTATGTATGTATGTATATATATATATATATATATATATATATATATATATCTATATCTATATACACACACACACACACACACACATTCCAAACAATTTAAACTAACTTTAAAAGAATATTTCAAACTGCAATGGATCTGCCACTGCTCAAACCCACCTTAATAACACTCTGATAATTATGTATTCCTCTCTTATATTTTACTGTTAACCAGTATTAACAAATGCAAAAAAAAAAAACTACTCCTATGTTGCTGTTTTACTATGTTTTTTTTTATTTACTACTACTTTTAAAAAATGCTGTTGCTGTCATCTAGCTGTTTGCCACTTTCTACTTATACAATATTTGTATAATGACTAAATGTAATCTGTATACTTTTAAAAAATGCTGTTGCTGTCATTTAGCTGTTTGCCATTTCCTACTTATATCTGTATGACTAAATGTAATCTGTATAAACTGGAGCTTTTCTCCCTGAGCCTCTGCTGAAAAAGGGCTCTGGCTCAGACATTCCCGGTCAACAAATGTAAAATAAAAAACGAAATAAATATATATATCTATATATATATATATATATATATATATATATATATATATATATATTTTTTTTTTTTTACAGAATGATGGAGGAGTTATACAGAGAATCTCTATTCAAATGAAGCGGTCAAGGAGTATAAAGATAAAGACCTAATGGAAGAAGAGCCAGAGAATTTGAAAGAAGAGGTTATTGCAGCAACTGATGCCTTGTCAAACAACAAAGCTCCTGAAGTAAATGAAACACAGACAGAACTCATTAAGGGATCTGATGGAGCTATTGCTAAGTTGACCAATTTGTGTCAATGAGTTTGGAAAGGAAGTGGCCAATAGACTGGAAAATATCTGTTTTTTACAGATTTATAAGAAAGGAGATACCAAGGAATGCAGCAACGAATGTACAATCACTAGTTTCTCACGCAAGCAAAATCTTGCTAAAGATAATCCAGTGACGCGTGCAGTTATACGTAGACAGAAAATAGCCAGAAACTCAAGCAGATTCAGGAAAGGAAGACGGGCAAGAGATATCAGTACTCGATGGATACTAGAAAAGAATAAGGAATATTAGAAAAGTACAGTTTTGTACCTACCATAAATGTAGATGTCCGATAGGCATGCATCTGCAGTCCTTACAAATGGGTTGTCCTGTCGTCAGGCAGCCCTTCGGTCGGCCGGATTCCAAAGTCTGGGTCTGGCCTCGGCTGGTGTCGCACTTCACCCGACGTCATAGCTGCAGTTATTCGGGTATAAAGGCATCAGCCGACGCCATTTTCCTCGGTGTTTCTTGCCCCAGATGCCAGGTGCCCTCTAGGAAGGCTAAATTTGGATAAATGCAAATGGTTCCAAATAGTAGAGAGCAAACAAAAAATAAGCATGTATGTACATATATACAAACAAATACACCATAATAGATTCCCCAGCCAGCTACAAGATGGGCAAATACCCTAGGAGTACCACAGAGGGAAGGAGGGTGGGTAATCCTGACTGCAGATGCATGCCTATCGGACATCTACATTTATGGTAGGTACAAAACTGTACTATGTCCTTCAAGGATGCATCTGCAGTCCTTACAAATGGGTAGAATACCATAGCCAAACTGGGGGAGGTGGAGAAATAAGATTATGGTGTAGTTAAGATCCCTTGCAAAACAGCAGTGGCAAAACCTGCTCGGGATCTGGAGTATAAAGGTAAATTATAATGCTTGGCAAATGTATGCACGGAGCTCCAAGTAGCAGCCTCTAAAATGTCTTTGGTAGCCACTCCTCATAGAAAAGCTGTGGTAGTGGCTGTAGCCCTTGTAGAGTGAGGCCTGATGTTTTCAGGAGTTTTCTTCCCATGGTAGGAGTAACAAAATCTAATGCAATTTCCTATCCACTTAGAGATTGTCTGTTTTGAAATTGCTTTTCCTTCCATTCCTGTTGCATATGCTACCAGTAGCTGGTCAGTTTTTCTATTGCCCTTGGTCCTGTCCAGGTAGTAGCGTAATTGTCTATGTACATCCAAGGTATGCAAAAGTCTTTCTCCCCTGTTCTGTGGGTTGGGGAAGAATGTAGGTAGGTGGATAGCTTGATTTAAAGATACCCTGGAGACCACCTTTGGCATAAAGGTAGGATTTGTTCTCATGGACACTCTATCTTGATGGAAGATCAGGAAGGGCTGTACTGCCATTAATGCCTGTAGCTCAGATACCCTTCTTGCTGAAGTGATTGCAAGCAGGAAAGCAGTTTTCCATGATAAGTATTGTAATTCTGCTGTTGCTGCTGGTTCGAAAGGAGGGAGTGTCAACTTTTCTAGCACGAAGTTCAAGTCCCATGCTGGCAATGGTGGCTTCCTAGGTGGTTTTACATTTTTAATTCCTCTCAGAAACTGCCTGAGCAGAGGATGTGAGAAGACTGGAGGATCCAAGTTGTATTCTGCTGAAATAGCTGATGCATGAATCTTAATGGAGGAATAGGACAGGCCATTGTGGAAGAGCTCTGCCAAGTATTCCAGGATGTTGGCTATGTTTACCAGTGACACATTTTCTCCCTTTGCAGTACTCCAAATGTGATATCTTTTCCATTTTGCTGAATAATTTTTTCTTGTTGAGGGCCTGCGAGCCTCCAAGATAATGTCTTTAACCCTTTGGGATAAATTTGGGTTATTTGGTGTTATGCAATGTTCCAGGCAGTCAGCTGCAGTGTTTTCAGGTTTGGATGCAGGGTGTTGTAGTTGTTCTGTGTTAACAGTAAGGGAACTAGTGGTAGAGGCCATATTTGTTCCCGAGACATGCTCCTCAGTAATGGGTACCAATGTTGCCTTGGCCAGTCTGGAGCTATCAGGATGATCCTTGGACGGTCCTCTTTGATCTTCAATAGCACCTTGTGCATCAAAGGAAGTGGTGGGCATGCATATGCTGTCAGGTTTTTCCAACTGAAAAATAGGGAGTCCACTTTCCAAGCAAGTGGGTGGTACGCCCTTGTGCAGAATTTCTTCAGCTGGTGATTGTGTGGGGATGCAAATAAGTCTATTTCTGGTAGTCCCCATTTTCTTGTAATGGTTTTGAAGATGTCCGGATGTAGCATCCATTCGTGGGCATCCGAGGTAGTTCTGCTTAGTATGTCTGCTAGAATGTTTTCTTTTCCTGGCACAAAAATTGCTTGTAACTGAATGTTGAAGCTCAGGGCCACATTCCAGAGGACCATTGCCATCCGGCATAGAGGGTACGAATGTGTGCCTCCCTGTTTGTTGATGTACCACATAACTGTGGTGTTGTCTGTCCTTATCAACAGTTGACCTTGTCAAAGAAATGGTCTGAATGTCTGAATTGCCAGTTTTACTGCCAGCATTTCCTTTTGATTTATGTGTAGGTGCAGCTGGTCTTGAGTCCATAAGCCTTGTATGCACTTGCCCAGCATGTGTGCCCCCCAACCGAGGTCTGAGGCGTCCGTTGTGATGGTCTGGCTTGGTTGAGTGCTGTGGAAGGGCAGTCCTTTGTTTGATTGACAGGCCTGAGCCCACCATTGGAATTCTTGCTTCAGGCATGGGATTATTGGAATTTGTGTTTCTAGGCTGTGCTTGTGCTGAGACCATAAATTCCTTAGGTACCACTGTAACTTTCTCATATGCAGTCTGGCATGTGGAACCAATATTATGCAGGATGCCATGAAACCCAAGGCTTGCAGGACTTTTCTTGCTGTTAGCTGGTTCTGCTTTGTTAATGCCAAGAAGTAGAGAGGTAGTTGCTCCTGTTTTTCTACTGTTAGGAATGCCATTTGTTTTGATGTGTCCAGCTCTGCACCCAAAAGGTTATCCTTTGGGATGGTATCAGCCTTGACTTTTTTATATTGACTGTGTATCCCAGGGCTTGCAGTAGATGAATGACCCTTTTCAAGTCTTCTGCTAGCTTGTTTTTGTTGTCCGCTTGCAACAGGCAGTCGTCCAGGTAAGGGTAGATTTGGATTCCCTGAAGCCTGCAATGAGCAATTACTGATGCCAGGCATTTCGTGAACACTCTGGGCGCAGTAGATAAGCCAAAGGGCAATGCTGAGAATTGATAATGCTCTGATCCTGCAAGAAATCTGAGGTATCTTCTGCAATTTGGTCATATGGGGACGTGCAGGTATGCCTCCTTGAGATCTAGAGTTACCAGCCAAGACTCCTTGCCCAACATGGGAAGAAGTTGCTGTAGGGTCAGCATTTTGAATTTTGGGACAATGAGGTATGTGTTTAAAGCGGACAGGTCGAGAATAGGTCTCCATTGGTTTTCTTTTCTTGGTACCAGGAAGAGCCTGGAGTAAAATCCTTGTCCTTGCTCCATAGATGGTACCCTTTCTACAGCTCTCATTCCTAGTAAGTGAGTTATTTGTTTTAGAGCTTCTGCCTTTTGATTTGGAGGTAGGTTTGGCATTCCTCTCTTCCTTGGTAGAGTATGGAAGTGAAACCTGTAACCTTGGTTTATTGTCTGCAAAATCCACTTGTCTCCTGTGATGTAATGCCAGTTCACTGAAAATAAGGCTAGTTTCCCACCTAAGGGTGCTTCTAGTTGTTCCCTGGTAGGCGGTGCCAGCGCCAAGTCACTGTGATTGTCCTGTAGTAGTGGTGGTGGCTGTATCTGTGGCTGTACCTCGCTGGTTGTTAGCCTGCCACTGACGTCCTCTGTAGGCACCTCTGGATTGACCTCTGCCTCTTGAGCGCCTATTCCTGCCTCTCTGAGCTTTGGAGGTGTCTGGAAAGGACCAATTCTTGGAGGGCCAATTCCTGCTAAACCTTGGAGGTTGGACCTGTAAGAAATCTTTGACTGTCTGGACAGATTTTGCCTTCTCTTCCATCTTCTTCAGCACCTGTTGTGCAGGAGAGCCAAACAAATTGATCTTGTCCATGGGAGCATGGAGTAGCTTTGATTTGATATGGTCTGGTAAGGCCTGCTCTTTTAACCATGCATGCCTTCTGATCACTGTGCCAGTCATGGCTGATCTAAAGGAAGCCTCCAGTGCATCATAGCCGCATTTTAAGGAATGATTACTGACCTGCTGAATGTTATGTACCATTTCCTGAGCAGATTTTTTGTCTAATGGTTCATCTGAGGACAGCTGTTTAGTTAACTGGTCTAACATAAATTCTTGATACTGGATCATGTGGAATTGACAGTTCAAGGCCCTAGCTGAAAGAGTAGCAGAAGTGTAAACATTTTTACCCCATCTCTCTAAGGCCCTGGATTCCCTTTCAGAGGGGAGGGGTTTTTTGGCAGAGGTAGCTGCAACCGCCTTAGGTCCCTGGGAGATAGTTTCGGGAACTGCAAAAGGAGCCTTATACAAATGATAATGTGTGTCCGGGACCCTGTAGTACCTATCGGGCTTAGCAGGGGCCGGAGGAAGTGAATCAGGAGCAGTACAAGCATCATTAAATGCATCATCCACAACAGTAAGAACTGGAGGGATGGCTAAAGGCCTATGCTGTGGTAAATGCAGAAAGGTTCTAAGCCTTTTTCTAGAGTCTGAAAAATCCTGGCCCTGCCACTGAAATTGTTCCCTCATAGCATGCAAGGTTTCCCCAAAAGAAAATTCCTGAGGCAGAAGGAATGGACTCTTCAGCATCAGAGTCTTCATAAGGGGAGAAAGGGCCCTCTGGAGGGTTTGAATTATCTAAATCATCAGAGTCATCTGTAGAAACTGGCTCAGGGGGCTCTGCTCTAGGCCTCTTCTCTGGAGGTGGGTGAGAGGCCCTGTCTGGGTGAGGTTGGGATCCCCGGATCAAAGAAATGAGATCCTCTGCTAGACTAAGCATTTGTGAACTAGAGCTAGGCCTGTGAGAGGGGGTCTTAGCAGGCACAGTTTTGGTAGATTTAGCTGCTTTAGCCCTGGCAAAGGCCTTAATCGACATGGTTGCAGGTGGCCTAGCAGCTCCACGTGCAGGGGCTGAAATATCCAAGGGGATAGTATCAGATAAATCCTGGGAACCTGCAAGAGCAGGTGGGATTTCAGTAGCCGATTCCACCAGGTTGGATGAGGCCTCGGTAGAAGGTAAGCTTTCAGCTGAAGGAAGAACCGCGAGCTCGGTTTCAGCCGAAACCGAGACACTCGCGGTTGGCTTAACCGCGGTTTCGGCCGAAACCGCAGACCGCGAGTGTCGGTCCTTTTCCTTGCGCTTTTTAGATATTTGCGTAGTCGGAGGATCCGACGGCATAATGTAAGCAAAAGCGGAGCCGAAAAACTCCTCAGCAAATTCCGACCGACGTCTAAGCGTCCGCCGGTTAAAAGAAGCACAGGCTAGACAAGCTACTACGTCATGGTCTGGGCCTAAACAAGGTAAGCAGTAAGAGTGGAAATCTTTATGAGGTATTTGTTTCCCACAAGTTAAACAGTTATTCACTTTTTCTGACATCGGCTGAGGCAAGAAAGAGTCCCCAACGGGGTACTTAGCTTTTTAGAAGTCTTCGGTAGTAGTAATCTCTGGTTCTGACCGACCGGCACTTGTGAACAGCTTCTGCTTCGGGCGCCACGCGGCAAGAAAGACTGAGGAAAATGGTGTCGGCTGATGCCTTTATACCCGTATAACTGCAGCTATGACGTCGGGTGAAGTGCGACACCAGCCGAGGCCAGACCCAGACTTTGGAATCCGGCCGACCGAAGGGCTGCCTGACGACAGGACAACCCATTTGTAAGGACTGCAGATGCATCCTTGAAGGACATCCTATTTATTTTCATTGACTCTAGCAAGGTCTTTGACTGTGTCAATCATGATAAATTATGGACAACTCTATTGCAAATGGGAATAGTGAAACATGGCATACAGTTAATAAAATACCTTTATGATGGACAAGAAGCTACGGTTTGAATGGAACACAAAAACGCAAGTTGGTTTTTTAGTTTGAAAAGGTGTACAACAGGCCTGCATCCTGTCACCACATTTGTTCAATCTGCATGCCCAAGCCATATTTCAGAACGCTATTCCAGAGAAGGATAACACTGGAATACGTGTAGGTGGAAGACTGATAAAACAATCTGAGGTATGCCAATCACACAACACTGTTGACTGAAATAAAGATATGGTACATCTGTAGAGGAAAGTAAGAGAAGAA
>NC_056733.1:751656057-751721057 GCF_019279795.1 Protopterus annectens | reverse complement strand
ACTAGACAGAAGCCGACGGCACTTCAGCATAAGAAAAGCAGGCAGATTTAAGACCTGTAGCAATGAAATTGGTGAACAAATGTGTGAATATAAAGCATTAATCACATTTATGAAATATGGCTTTACAAGAAGTGGTGGCTGAGAAAGCCTGGACTTTTGTCGACTTTGTCAAACTTGTTGGGGGACTGAAAGGCAAATACCCCATTTCATGTGATTAATGTTTGGAAGGACTCAAAAAGTGGAAAAAAGGTAAATGTAAGTAAAGCAATTTTTGTTCTTAAGCAAATGTTATGTACTCACTATAAAAATAGATCTGCATTGTCTGTTTCCATCCTTCCTTAATGAATGGATTTTGGATCCAAATTCAGCCACTTTACCAGACTTTAGGATTTGCAGCTCAGCTTCCCCCCTTTACCCATAATCTCCTCCTCCTGTCCCCAACATTACCTAAGATTGTGTTTGGCTACAGATCCCTGGAAAGTAATGAAATAGAATACATGTACACTAATACTGGTGAAGTAATGAAAGAACAATTAATGTACAGAAATAAATTCTGCTCTGGAGCTGTCACAGCAAGAAATCATCCCCAAAAGACAGGTTATAGAGTCATACCAGAAGTTTGAAATATGGAAAAACCTCCATAAAATGGAAGGGGGATGAAGGGATGGGAAATGAGGAAGGATGGAAATAGACAACACAGATGTATCGTTAAGCTGAGTACATAACTTTCGTATCTGATGTCTTTTCCGTCCATTCCTCAATGAATGTGACAGAGTCCTCAGCAACTTATGTCACCCAGGTGGCATCATGGAATGATGTTCTGGAGGATGTTGGAATCAAAGACAGCCCTACCTCTGGAAATCAGATCCAATTTGTAGTGAGAAATGATAGTATGAATCTTATATCATGTAGCAGCAGCACAAATGTAATCAAGTGAGACCCTAGGAAAGACAGAAGTGGCAAACTTCACGACACCCATGCTGACGGACAACAGAGATACGACTGCTGAATCCTATACAATTGCACTTTATAAGCACTTACACGAGTGCACGGATCATGCAATCCCTAACAGAACCAAGATGCTATCCTCCAAAAAAAGGAAGCCAATCTGGTGGTCCCCTGCTATAAACAAACTCTACAACAGAAGAAAGAAACTGTTGCAAAAAAGAGTAAAATCCCATGATTGGAGGAACTCCGTGGTCAGCCTCAGTAAGAAGCTGAGATCCCTCATAAAATCCTCCAAAGCTAGTTACGAAAACAAAATCGCCACTGATTCTAAAGACAACCACAAAGCATTCTATAGCTATGTCAAGAATCTCAATGGCAACACTCAGATCTGCTCTGAGTTACAGCACAATGGCACTAAATATACAGTACCAACTGATATTGCCAACATCCTGGCAGATAGGTTCAGTGCTAACTTTACCCCTCTCTCATCCCCTAAAGGGCCCATCTCTATACTGGAAGAATGCAAAGTACTTGTAATCACGGCTGCACAGGTAAAAAACACACTCTCCAAAGCCAAGAACACAGCATCCATGGGACCCGACAACATCCCAGGCTGCGTTCTACATGAACTAAAGAAAGAACTGGCACCCCACTAAGTACCATGTTCAATCATAGCCTCATCTCAGGCTTTGTGTCCACTGAATGGCGTACAGCAACGGTTATCCCACTCCACAAAGGGGGAGCCACCACGGACCCCAGGAACTACTGCCCCATTAGCCTGACAAGCCTGGTCTGCAAGGCTATGGAGCGTATCATCATGGAACTTATAAACAATGACATTGGTAATCTCCAAACTCTGGACCCTACCCAGTTCGGGTTTGTAAAAGGCAAATCATGTCTCCTAAACCTGATAGACTTCTTTGAAGCAGTCACCAAAGCTGTAGATGAGGGTAAGGTGGTACACACAGCCTATCTAGATATCGCCAAGGCTTTCGACACCATCCCCCACTCTGGAATTATAGACAAACTCACTAAACTAGGTATAAATCCCTATGTCACAAGATGGGTTGCCAACTGGCTCACTGACCGAACCCACACTGTGAAAGTAGCAGACTCTAAATCCAACTTCAGACCAGTGACAGGTGGAGTACCACAGGGTTCTGTCCTAGCTAGGTCCTCTCTTGTTTGGTATCTACTTCTCTGAAGTACAGGCTAACACAGAAGGTCTTTGGCTAACAAAGTTCGCAGATGACTGCAAACTAGGAGCCATAATCAAATCTCCTAACGATGTGGACATCCTACAAAAGGGCCTCACTGAGACAGATGCCTGGTGTCAAAGCCATGGCCTCAAGCTCAATACCAAAAAGTGCATTGTCATCCCTTTTGGTAAAAACTCTGTACTTAACACCGAAAGTGTGATAAGAGACCTTGGGACACAGGTGGACAGTAGTCTCTCCTTTGATAATCACATCGCCACAGTAGTCAGGAAATCCTTCTACGTGGCACACTTCATCACAAAAGGTTTCTCATCCAGGAAAAAAAAGAGGTCATTGTTCCCCTCTACTCATCACTCATTAGACCCATTATAGAGTACAACGCCCCTTTTGGTATGTACCTCACAAGACATCAACAACTGGAAAGGCCACAGAAATACCTCACAAAGAGGATTACCGGCCTCAAACAGATGCCCTACTGAGACCGTCTCAAAAAACTCCAGCTTTACTCTGTCGCATATCGCCTACTCAGAGGTGATCTCTGCCTGACATACAAAGCTATGTCAAACCCAGAGCTGTTGGACATGCTCCACGTAAAGAAATCCCAATCCCTCCAAGCTACACGCTCTAGGGACCTAAACCTTATCACTACAATAAACAGAACATGCTGGAGGGATAGATTCCTGTCTCAGAGACTTCCCATACTCTGGAACAAACTACCTATCTATATCAAACAAAGCTCCTCATTAGCACTCTTCAAGAAAAATCTTGATGATTGGATGGGAGATAGGAAATTCACCCCAGGGATCACTTCTGTGGTCTGCTTGACAGGGGCACAGGAAAATAATTTTTTTGGGTGGCAAAAGCCAGGGTACCATTTGGCTAGGCTTATATAGGCCCTAGGGCCAATAGCCTAGTACCTACCTATAAACCTATGAAAGTAAAAAGCATAGTGACCTTGATGAATGTGCTCTTGGAAGTCCTGATAGGGTCAGACCTTTGTCTTGGGAAATGCAGGTATTTAGCCACCTGGCTAAGCTGACCTTAGAAACTCCTCATCCCGTTTTTAGCTTTTGAAGATGATACAGTTTGTCTGACTTTCTAAAGGGTTTGGCTTGATGAAGATAAAAACATAGTTGTTATGTACATCTAGCAAGTGTAGCATGTACTCACCTTTATTAGAAAAATATGGGAAAATGCTGGTAGATGTATGTTTTGATTGAGGGAAGGCTGTAAAGCTACTTCTTGCTAAAAAAGGCTGGTTAATAAGGAAACTCTCTCTTTAAAAAATCGTATATGTTGGCTGGTAAGGCAAAGCTTGAATTTTGAGCACTCTTCTAGCAGTAATAATGACTACCAAGAAGACAGCTTTTCACGACAGAAATTTTAAATGCACTTTGGCAGCAGGTTCAAAAAGAGGTTATGTCAAAGCCTATAGCAAAATAATGAGGTCCCAGTTAGGATCCTTAACAGGAGGCCTAAGGAGGAAGGTACCCTTCAGGATGGCTTTGCACAATTTGAGAGAAGCCAGAGAGGTGTGATGTTCAAACACAAGAAAAACAGAAATGGCTGCTAGCTGAATTTAATGGTCAAATAACTGGCCCCACTGTAAAAACAAAAGCAGGAAAATCCAACACTGCAGGAATGGGTGCTGAAAAAGGGTCCACTCTTCTTTTAGAGGGTCAAATAGAGAACCTTTTAATTTACTCTTGTATATTTTACTAGTGGAAGGCTTTTGAAATGAAGTAAGAATGTGAACTACTTGGGAGAAAAGGCTGGAGTGACTAGCCAACATGAGAAGTACAGAAACCATACACTTAACTTCAGGGCCTGAATGTCTGGAAGGAGCATATTGGATGGGAGTGAGAGAAGATCTGGATTCGTTTCCAGCACCCAAGGAGTGGGGTGTACCAGAAGAGGTAAGATAGTTTCTGTAGGAATTTGAGATTTAGAGGGACAGGTTGGTTAGCATACAGGAGACTGGAGGGCCAATCATGCACCAAAGCATCTCTCGGTGACTCTCCCTCTATGGGGAAAGGGAAAACAATCTGCTGCATTTTGAGTTGGTGGGAGAAGTGAAAAGAATGGAGCAAGGTTTGCCCCACTGGAGAAAGATTTGTGATGTGCCAGCTGGATTGACAGATCACTTGTGAGGCAGTTGCAGAGTTTGCTCAATCTGTCCTCTAAAACAATGGACTTCCCCAGTATGTTGCTATTAGAAAGCAATTGGAAGACATTGCCCATTGCCAAACTCTCATCAATTCTTGGCACAATGAGTATGAACAAGTTCATTGTTGATGTACCAGACTACTGTTCGGCTGTCCATCTGGAAAGAGATCACCCCTGGAGGGAGGACATACTGAAAGGCGTACAATGCTATAAGGACTACCCTCATCTCTAAGATGTTGATGTTAAGACTGGACTCTGTCAGGAGACTATGTACCTTGGACCAAATTCTCTATGTAATGCCCCCATCCCACTCCAGTTGGAAAGCATCTGTGATCACCAGGGCCTTTGGTGGGGGAGAAACAAAGGGCATCCCTGAGCTACTTACTGCCTGTGACTGAATCCACCACATTATGTGATATATGCAAAGTTTTGTTATATGAACTGGAAAGGACATGGGTTGATGTCTGAAAGACCACTGAACTGCTAATGTTTACTGCAGCACTAGCACTCTCATATAATGTCTTGACATGGGAACCAAGATAATGGAAGCTGCCACTAACCCCAGACCATGTCAAACTAAACTGGCCATTGTTTTCTGGTGTGAAAGAAGCTATAAGGCTGCTCTGCAGCAGTCTTGTTATTTATACTGTTGTGTCCAGGTAAGCTCCTATAAGCTCCAGCACTTGAACTGGTGTGAACTTGGATTTGTCATGATTTCTCATAATGTCTAGGAAGGAGCAAACTTGGAGCAGACAGCTACTGGCCCGGACTAGAAGAGACTTGATAGAAGCATTGAACAGCCAGTCCTGGATTAGAGAACACATGGAACTTCTGTAGTAGGAAGATGAGCTGTCACCACTACCATGCATTTTTTTCACTTTTAGTTTTAAGAAATGTAAGCATTTCAATGTAAAAAAAGAAGAAAGTCTGGATAAAAGCATGTTTAAGTTAACATGCTATAATCCTGGGATGCTGAGGTGTAAATGTCTCCTGATTATAATACATGTAGAGTTGAGAGGTTTTCTCTTACTTTTGCTTAGATGAAAGGCTAGCTTAAAGCCCTTGGCTTAATCTAATAACAGTTTTTTTTTTTTTGCATGTAAACATGTAAGCTTCAAAAATAAGATAACATTACAAATGTGGTGGCTTGCTTATGGGCTTAGAAGCAGAGGCTCCATGAGATATAACTGTATGTGTTGAAGTGGGTGTTTTTTTTTTTTTTTTTTTTTTTTTAATTCTTTTTATTTTATAATATCATTAAAAAAGGAACATATTACACATCACACAAATTACAAAAAATAAACATACACAACTATATACATTTATGCATTGCCCAAGGACAAAAGTGAAACGTATCACATCGGTACAATCACATTCAATTCAATATATGGTCAAAAAACGTCCTCCAAAACTCCTTAAGATATGGAGTCTGTTTGTGGTTGTGAAAAATATATCTATGTGCCTTTAGGTGGTTGGTCGCAAGAGTCTTAATCCCTTCCCAGGATAGTAAATTATTGTTTTTCCAATTAAGAGTGATGTAATACTTTATTAACATGAAGATGGATATTAAGATCCTAAGTTGCAACTTTGTCAGTCCTGGGGAAGGGATATGCAAGAGGGCAAATTTCCAAGAAAGAGTTGATTTTTCGTAGGCCATTTTCTCAAGCTGGACTCTTAATGCGCGCCATAGCTTATATGAGCGTTTACAGTTCCAAAATATGTGTAGGGTATCTCCTGTCTGATTTTGGCAGAATTGACAATGAGGAGAAGAGTTATGGTAAATTTTGTTGATTATACTCTGGGTAAGATAGGCATTACTCAATAACATAAGCTGGGTGTACCTAAGTTTTCTAAGAGGGATGAGATTGGGGTCATTTTTGATGGCATTCGATATATGGACTTGAGTGATATGGGGATCCTGTTTTATCCAGTAACTAGAATATATGGGCTCCTTTTGTGTTTTGATGGACATAATGAATTTATAGGAGCATGAAATCATTTTCCTTTTGAGTAGAAGTAAGTTCCATAGAACCTTACATATGGAAATGTCTTTATCTGATACACTGACAGGGTTAAATAATTTCTGAGATAATTCCCTAATTTGTCTTAATATGATCAAATATTTTTTAGTGAGGTTCATCTTAACGCTTGCCTCTGAAATAGAGAGGTGCATATACGGGTACAAGTCTAAGATGATTTTATCCTTCAGGAGTGGGAATTGATTCAAATTTATCATAGTCGGATTCAATTTTAAGTTATGATTAAGGTGGAGGGGTTGTGAGGTGTTGAAGGCAGGGGTTGATTTTAAGGTATGTACAAGTTTTTATAAAGTTATTATCCTGTATTTTATACTATTATGTATTTTGAATTTGCTCAGGTTATCTTTATTTAAGAAGGGAAGAGCTAGAGGGTTGAAGCTAAGCGATTTGATATAGTTATTATACAATGTGACCCAAATGGGATACCAATTAGTGGAGTTTTTAGGGAATGTAGCTATATTAATTATTCTACTACAGTTAATGATTTCATAATACAGTTTGAAGTCTGGCAGTCCTAAGCCACCAAGTTCTCTTGGATATGAAAGTTTAACATAACTAATCCGAACAGATTTAGGGGACCACAAGAAATTCAACAAAGATGAATAAATAGTTTTGAAAAAGCTATTTTGTAGGATAATATCGGTTGCATTAAAAATAAAGAGAAGTCTCGGTAGTATATTCATTCTGATGATCGCTACTCTAGCAAGAAAGTGTAATTTAAGATTAGTCCACCTTTTCAGGTCATTTTGTATGTTTGACCAAACACTAGTGATATTGCCCTGGTAGTATGCTTTGGGGTCCAGGCAAAATGAAATTCCTAAGTATTTGATGTGTTGTTTAATCGCAATATTTTTAGGGGTTAGAGCGTGGGGTACTGAGTGTAGATATTAATTGGAAAGATTACAGATTTGTCCCGGTTTAGCATGTAATTTGAAAATTATAGAAGGTGTCTATGGAAGTTATAACTTTTTCAAAGTCAGAATTAGGAAGTGAAAAATAAATGTTTAAGTCAGCAGCATAAGCGGATAGAGGTATTGTAGTATTGTAAATGGCAGGAATATGGTGATATGTTCTCTGTTTAATTAATAAGAATAAAGGTTCAATGAATAGATTAAATAGCAGGGGGGAGAGGGGGCACCCTTGTCTTGCACCATTTTTAATATTTATTCTGGATGACATTTGTTTATTTATCTGGAGAACGGTATAAGCATTTGAGTAAAGCATTTTAATAATTTTAACGTAAAAGTTAGGTATATTGAACAGTGGAAGAATCTCAAACAAAAAATCTATGCTAATTTGGTCAAAAGCCTTGGCTGTGTCAATAGCTAAGGTATATATAGGGGTTTGTGCCAGGGAAGAGAGTGATATTATAGCATCTAGAGTAAATGCATGGTCCACAGTTTGCCTATGTAAGATAAATCCTGATTGCTCAAGTAATATAATACTACTGATGACTTTTTTAAGTCTATTAGCTAGAATTGTGGCTAGGATCTTCATATCTAAGTTGACAATAGAGATAGGCCTTTATTTCAATGGATCTTTGGTAATGGAATTAGGTTTTAAAATAAAAATGGTTCTAGATGCGTTTAAATGAATGTCTTTTATCCCAAATTGTATAAAGCTGTTAAAGATCTGAAGAAGAATGATGGAATTTTTTTTATTGAAATGTTTATAAAATTCGGCCGTAAATCCATCTGGGCCAGGGGATTTATTCGGTTTGAGGCTATTGATGGCAAGGGTGATTTCTTGTTTTGTGATTTTCCTAGCTAGAATGTGTTGCTGCTCTTTAGTAAGTTTGGGGAAGGTTAAGTTGTTTAAGAATAGCTGTAACTCCTTTTTGTCAATAGGGTCTTCTGGGGGGCTATACAACTTTGAATAAACTGATTCAAACAGGGTAATAATATCATGTGTATTTTGATACCGTTTCCCTTGATGAGAAATTTCAGGAATGAAGGGAGAGGGTTTGCTCTGATTCATTATCCTAGCTAGGAATTTAGAAGGATAAAGGGCCCATTCCGAATATTTGGCTAAAGTTTTTATTTCATGAAAGGAAAGACATTCAGCATGCAAGGTTAACAGTTTCTCTTGCAGTTGAATTACTTCTTTCTCACCTTCAGGTGAGTAGTTTATTTGTATTTCATTTTCCAGTTTACTTACTCTGTTTTTTATGAGTACTTCATTTTTGATATTAAGTTTCCTATAGTTTGAGGCCTTGTTGATAAGGACTCCTCTAATCATAGTCTTTGTGGCAGCGCAGGCGATATCCAAGGGAGAAAAAGGGGAATTAATTGAACAAAGAAATTGATCTAAAAAGGATTCAATTTCTCTGAGTATGTCCTTCTTCTTTAGGAGATTTGAGTTAAACTGACACCAAATAGCTTTGTTGCTTGAAGGTATATAAGAAGACCAGTGAATGTTCAGTAATATTTTTGAGTGGTCCGATAGAACTCTAGGTTCAGTGTTATGGGTGATGTTAAAGTTCATGAATACAGAAGATATAAGAAAAAAGTCCAATCTGGACCAGCGTTTATGGCAGTTTGAAAAGAATGTGAATTTGTTATTTTTGAGGGTACAACTTTGATATATGTAAGGGTCAAATAGATTGTAATCTTCCTTTAATTCAGAAATAGTTAAGGTGGCATGTTTATTATAATCAGCTTTAACATTAGTCCTATCCATCTCTGGGTCCTAGATAGAGTTCCAGTCTCCACCCACTATGTAATAATGATTAGGGAAGCTAGCAAGGATTTTATAGATCTGCATAAGGAAATTCTGTTGACTGAAGCATGGTGCATAAAGGTTGATGAATAAAATAAGTTTATCTAGATGTGTACTACGTGAGGTGAAGTACCATCATCTTCCATCCTTATCAGAGTCCTGTTTAATAATGTCTTGTTGAAATGTATTTTTAATAATAATAGCAACCCCCACACTATTAGTTTTTGCTCCTGATGCTATAATTGTTTTAATCCATCTTTTCCCCAGATCCCTCTTCCACTGCTCCTCAGATAGATGAGTTTCTTGGATGAAAATTACGCTAGATAATGCTTTAAACATCAGGTGCATGAATAGTTTTCTTTTCTTATGTGCCTGTAACTCCTTAATATGCCATGACTCAATACTCTGCATTATTTATTCTTAACCATTATTAAGTAAGTTATTATATTTGGAGATTGGAGGAGATACTAATGGAGAAATAGATACACATATTTGTTTCAACAGGAATAACAACAACAATAGCAACAACAAAAATGAGCAAGCTAATTTTACTAGAAGTTTAATAGTTGAGTATAACCATTCCAATTTTAAGTTGAGAGAAATTTTCAAAAAGGAATGGAGCAAATTTAGCTCCTTAACAGATATTGAAGAAATAAACACTATGGAACCAAAAATGGTGTATAAAAACCCACC
This sequence comes from Protopterus annectens, assembly GCF_019279795.1. Lineage (NCBI taxonomy): Eukaryota > Metazoa > Chordata > Ceratodontiformes > Protopteridae > Protopterus > Protopterus annectens. The sequence continues at coordinate 751,711,276 of NC_056733.1, read as the reverse complement.
AAATTTAGGCAAGATTCTGGAAAAAAGTAATGTCATAACAAGAACAGGAAACAAAGGGAGGAAAGGGACTTTTAGATGTGGGAGATGTACACAGTGCCCACAAATTATTAATAAAGAAACAATATACATTGAAAGTAGAAAAAAATGGCTTAAAAGTTATAATTTTTACAATTGTGAAAGTAAAGGGTAGTTTATATTGCTATTTGCCAGAAATGTCAGTCATTTTATGTAGGGAAAACGGAACGATGTTTAAAAGAAGAATTTATGAACATAATTATGACATTCTGAAAGCCAAGAATACAAATGCTTTATATAAACACTCCACCATTTGTCCCGAATATAAGTTTCATTTTTTTGTTCTTGACCAAGTTTTGCCAAATATTAGGGGTGGGTTATGGGAGGAAATTTTGGAAAGTAGGGAATTATGGTGGCAGATAAATTTAGATTCTAATTCCAAACCAGGAATGAATGATTTTTTGACCATAACTCCCTTACTCAAAATAAGAGCTAATAAGCTTTAGGAGTAGTAGAAAAATACATTTTTCACAAAGGACACTAGAGGTCACCATTGTACAACATATACCAGTCTCTTAGTTCAAAGAATGTAATGAAATGATAAAAGTTCATTTAAAAGAAGTTTTTATAAAAAAGAAGTTTTAGAAAGAAGTATTTTTATACATAAAATGAGTTTTTAATGTATTTATAATTATTTATTTATTTATTTATGTATATATAATTGAAAATGAGAAATGGTTTTTTAATGAGAGCAATGAATTTATGCATTTTAAGTAAGCTGCACTTTTTTTCAGAAGGGCATTAATATTCATGAGTATGTGCAATTTGATAGGACAGTTTGAATTAATTGAGAAATGTCTATGGACAATTGCCATAATTAAATAAAGTTGATTTACTATATAATGAAAGGAATTAAACATGGAGCTTTGTCTGATGAAGTCCTATTGTGAAGGACGAAAACGCATACTGAACTGTTATTTAAGAGCGTTAATATAAGTTATACAAGTATTCTAGTTGGCGTTTGCTTTTGGTCTCACTTGTTTTTAACTATTTGTGGAATAAACTGCATGGACTGAGCATCAACGTTTCCTGGCACTTTTTTTACAGTTTATTGGTTTCCAGAAGTGCTAGTGCCTTTTCTTTGTTATTGGTGTACGGAAGGAGGATTCGTTTGGTTACGAAGTTCAGGCAGGATGTCCACGGAAGGGCAGGAGGAAGCAGGACAAGCCAGGAGGCTTATCGGCCAATTGACTGAATTAATAGACTTGCTAACGCCGTTATGCGCTAGTTTTGTCAACGGAAGTAAGCGCACAGTGGATCGAGTGGAAAAGGCTGAAGAGCTAGAAGAACCAAAGGGGAAAAGAAAGAGGGAGCTCATTGGCGAAATCGATGAAGCCGGCGACCCTTGTAATGGGACTACGTTTAACCCACAAGATACCCCGAGTATTCTACTTGATAGATCCACTGAGGAAGAAGCTGCTAAAACATTTAGCAAGGACTTGGGTGCTAAACCCAAACGGAATGCCAAACCGAATGCTGGTTGGCAAGGTACTGTTGCTTCCAACAATAATAATAATAAAAAAACAACTTCTGAATGGCTCAAAAGAGACATTCAGTTTGGTAATTTTACAAGCAAAAATGATGTATTTAATGATGGTGAGACTTACGGCATGAAAATTGATAGACTAAATATTTTATTAACTAAGCACAGAATACTCAGTATTGAGAATGCTTATTTGAGAGAATGTTTACAAAGGGAGATAGTTCCCAAAGGTTTAAGGGTATACAAATACCCCAATAATGTGCAGATCGGCTCTCATTTTCATAAATGTTTGATTGAAGTTTTTAACAAATGTGGTCTGGAAGTTATGAAGTTGATTATAAATGACAACGAAAACAAACAAAAGGAATTGGGGGGGGAAATTGAGTTACTGGATACTTGCATCACTACAGATTTAATTCATGGTATTAGGGAAGAAAAAGACAAATATCTTCGGATGAGAAAGGAAATAGACATGAAATGTGATGAAGTGATACAGCGTAAAATGGGTAAATTAAACAGAGATATAAATGAGTATGAAAACCATACTAATTACCCCAAACCGCTATATCATGGGAATAAGAACAATAATTATAAAGGTAATTGGAATAATAACAACAAAAGAAAGAGTGAATATTTTCATTATAACAACAGGAACGAGACTGGGGAAGACAACAAAATGTATGGAGACAATTATGATGTAGAATTTCCACCATTAGAGGGAAGGGAAACATTATATGAAAGTAATTTTAACTATAAAGGAAATTTTCAGAATCGGGGGGGGAGAAGGGGGAGGGGGAGATACATGTAATTACCCCCACCTCTGTTCATAATGATTTGAACACTGAAAAAATAGTACACGAAGATGTGAGAAATACTTATAATAATTTCACTATCTATAATTTCAGTAGTTTAATATTGGAACCCAACCATTTCTCACTATTCAGCAAAGGACTGAAATACATTCCTAAAAGGAGAGGGGAAATTACAAATACTATTTTAGACATTAAATTATTTACTAGAAAAATCAATTTAGAGATAATGGCTGGTAGGGCTGGTTTCAAAAGGGAGGGAACAGGAGAAAGCAATTTAAAGAGAAAGTCAATTTTTAACCCTCCGTTAATCCCACAAATAAAGAATTTTGAAAATGTGGTGATTGATTCAGTCAGAAAAAATTGCAACAAAGGATGGGTTCACCATAACCTGAATAAGGAAGAGAATGAAGTTTTAAACAAACTAAGTAATAACAACTCATTAAGGATTATGAAACCAGATAAGGGAGGGGGAATTGTCATTATGGACAAAATATTATATGAAGGAAAATTGAATACTATACTGAGTGATGATCAAAAATATGGGGTGGTATCCCTAAATGAAATTAATATAGGCTATCACAGAATTGACACTATTTTAGAAGATTTAATGTTAGAGAAAGTAATAGATGACAAAATCTTCAAGTTTTTGGAAGTTAAGAAACCTAAAATAGCTAATATATTTGGGATACCCAAAATTCATAAGAATATGACTAACCCCCCCCTTAGACCTATAGTTTCTGCTGCAGGATCTAAAACCAGCCCTTTAGCAAAATTTGTTGATTTTAAAACTAAGCATATTTGGATAAACAACAAATTAATTCTAAAGGATTCTTGGGACTTCTTAGGGGCTTTAAAACAAGATATGTTCAGGGAAGATTTATTATTTATAACAATAGATGTTATAGATTTGTTTGGATGTATTCCTTTTAAAGAGGGGATGGAAATGTTTGAGCAGATGGTATTTGGAGATGAAAAATTGAGTCTGGAAGATAAAATTGCCAGCGTGACACTAATGGATACAGTCTTAAAATATAACTACATCATGTTTGATGGTGAATACCATCAACAAAAGACGGGTGTAGCTATGGGGGCAGTGTGTGCCCCAACATTCGCAAACATTGTTCTAGCCAAATGGGAGGAACAATATATTGTCAACTGTAGGTTTCAAGAATGTTGGATAAAATACTACAGATTTTTAGACGATATAGTTATTTTATGGAGAGAGTGTCAAGATAAATTTCTAGAATTCATGGAATACATTAACAAAACAACCACATTTTTGAAATTCACATATTCTATTAGTAGGGATTCATTGAAATACCTAGATATAGAAATATATAAAGAAAAAGGGAAATTTGAGAGTAAGGTTTTTAGAAAAGATACATACGTGAATTCATTTTTACATTATGACAGTGCCCACCCCCTTCATAGTAAGAAAAACATAGTAAAAGGACAATTTGTAAGGGGTTCCAAGATGACGTCGAGTGACATGGATTTTCAAGAGGAATGTAGGATTTTAAATAACATGTTTTTAGAACGTGGATACCCCTCTGACTTTATAGACAATTTAAGGAAGGAAGTGGAGATAGGTAGGCAGGGTAGATTCAAACCAATTTTGGAAAGAGGGAGAGATACTAATGGAGAAACAGATACACATATTTGTTTCAACAGGAATAACAACAACAATAGCAACAACAAAAATGAGCAAGCTAATTTTACTAGAAGTTTAATAGTTGAGTATAACCATTCCAATTTTAAGTTGAGAGAAATTTTCAAAAGGAATGGAGCAAATTTAGCTCCTTAACAGATATTGAAGAAATAAACACTATGGAACCAAAAATGGTGTATAAAACCCACCAAATTTAGGCAAGATTCTGGAAAAAAGTAATGTCATAACAAGAACAGGAAACAAAGGGAGGAAAGGGACTTTTAGATGTGGGAGATGTACACAGTGCCCACAAATTATTAATAAAGAAACAATATACATTGAAAGTAGAAAAAAATGGCTTAAAAGTTATAATTTTTACAATTGTGAAAGTAAAGGGGTAGTTTATATTGCTATTTGCCAGAAATGTCAGTCATTTTATGTAGGGAAAACGGAACGATGTTTAAAAAGAAGAATTTATGAACATAATTATGACATTCTGAAAGCCAAGAATACAAATGCTTTATATAAACACTCCACCATTTGTCCCGAATATAAGTTTCATTTTTTTGTTCTTGACCAAGTTTTGCCAAATATTAGGGGTGGGTTATGGGAGGAAATTTTGGAAAGTAGGGAATTATGGTGGCAGATAAATTTAGATTCTAATTCCAAACCAGGAATGAATGATTTTTTGACCATAACTCCCTTACTCAAAATAAGAGCTAATAAGCTTTAGGAGTAGTAGAAAAATACATTTTTCACAAAGGACACTAGAGGTCACCATTGTACAACATATACCAGTCTCTTAGTTCAAAGAATGTAATGAAATGATAAAAGTTCATTTAAAAGAAGTTTTTATAAAAAAGAAGTTTTAGAAAGAAGTATTTTTATACATAAAATGAGTTTTTAATGTATTTATAATTATTTATTTATTTATTTATGTATATATAATTGAAAATGAGAAATGGTTTTTTAATGAGAGCAATGAATTTATGCATTTTAAGTAAGCTGCACTTTTTTTCAGAAGGGCATTAATATTCATGAGTATGTGCAATTTGATAGGACAGTTTGAATTAATTGAGAAATGTCTATGGACAATTGCCATAATTAAATAAAGTTGATTTACTATATAATGAAAGGAATTAAACATGGAGCTTTGTCTGATGAAGTCCTATTGTGAAGGACGAAAACGCATACTGAACTGTTATTTAAGAGCGTTAATATAAGTTATACAAGTATTCTAGTTGGCGTTTGCTTTTGGTCTCACTTGTTTTTAACTATTTGTGGAATAAACTGCATGGACTGAGCATCAACGTTTCCTGGCACTTTTTTTACAGTTTATCTAGATGTGTACTACGTGAGGTGAAGTACCATCATCTTCCATCCTTATCAGAGTCCTGTTTAATAATGTCTTGTTGAAATGTATTTTTAATAATAATAGCAACCCCCACACTATTAGTTTTTGCTCCTGATGCTATAATTGTTTTAATCCATCTTTTCCCCAGATCCCTCTTCCACTGCTCCTCAGATAGATGAGTTTCTTGGATGAAAATTACGCTAGATAATGCTTTAAACATCAGGTGCATGAATAGTTTTCTTTTCTTATGTGCCTGTAACTCCTTAATATGCCATGACTCAATACTCTGCATTATTTATTCTTAACCATTATTAAGTAAGTTATTATATTTGGAGATTGGAGGAGTGATTGTAAATAAGTAAGTGTATACTAAACGGAATAGCTTGGGCAAAGCTAAGGAACCCTTCCTGTTCTAGATCCTTACCTAACCACACCCACCCTAGCCCGGAAGAGATTGGGATATTGAGTATAGTAGCTTCTAAAGAAAACATTATGTAAACAACATTCACATAAACTGAAACTATGCAGCTGAGAAATCCCAAAAAGGACAGACAATATCTACAGAATCTAAAATGCAAAACAATCCTAAACACAATAGACAATCGAACTCCTAGCTCTGCTAACTTCTTGTTTTAAGCTGAGAGAACAGTACAATAACTCCCATACAGGGAGATGCTTACATAAGCTTTGTTTTAGATATCCTTCTGGAGAAAATAAGCTTCCATATCAGTGTTTTTAAATACATGGATATTTGCTAATCGTAATATTTGCACCCAAAAATATGCATTGAAATCAAAGGAATAGACAATGATGGCACAAACTTAACCTGAGAAAGGCTAACAGGATTCGAACTATGTACAGAAATTTGCACTCAACTCCTGTATAATAAAAAGTGAGGATATACATGGAATTTGAGTGCTTCTAAACTCTAACAATGACACTCTAATAAGACCATTATACAAATTAAATCCTTAAAATTTGCCATCAGATCTTATCAATCTGAAGAGAAAATGTTATATTGCATACAACATATTCCCTGCCATCATTGAACATACACTATAACTGCATACCACTATTCCTTCGATCATACAAAAATACAGGACTTTTATCTTACACTACAGAACTACTATGAAGGTAGGTATATAATGATACTAAGCCATTGCTACATCTAAAGGTATTTTTGCTGTTTTACCTAGATGTACCGCAACTGACGGCTACTGACGAGCTGGCATACTGTCAGTGGAACAACAGACATACTACACTTGAAACCAGCCCATTACATGAAGGAAGCACTGTGTTAAGCTAGTGGTGAATCCCCAATGGACAATACAATAGACTAGACAGTGTAGGAACTAGCTCATGTAGTAATTACATTTAACAGGATTATATCACTAAGGTCAACGTATAGTAGGAAATCAGCAATTATTACCGCATCTATACATAATGACTAACACTCGACATAAGCTTATAGGGATGCAGTATGAAGTGGGTGTTGTTTTGAAAAAGTGTATTCAGGGCTGCTGTGGGTATTTGTTATTTGTACTATGCCTAGAAGGTCTTTGGGGTTTAGGAAGGTTACATTTAAGTGCCTCAGCATATGCGGATCTACGTGCTTGCTTTGATCTGTGTGTCATGGGTGCAGTGTGCATGCTAATGACAACTCGATTGACATTAAGAGTGCTTTTACGTGAGAGCTTTGCCTCCAGTGACATTGTGTAAATACATCTCTCACATACCATATCAGTTTGTTTGAGAATTAACTGGTTGTCAGTAAACATGAGGTGATTTCTACATTGCCTCAGGATGAAAATGTCCACCACACTAATAAAAGAGATAGTAGGAAACTTCATATCAATGGCAACAAGCCCTTTTTTATTGCTTAGACAGTCAGAGTAAGAATATAAAGTAATAGGTTCATAGGTAGGTACTAGGCTATTGGCCCTAGGGCCTATATAAGCCTAGACAAAAGGTACCCTGGCTTTTGCAAACCAAGAAAATTATTTTCCTATGCCACTGTCGAGCAGAGCCACAGACTTGATCCCTGGGGTGAATTTCCTATCTCCCATCCAATCATCAAGATTTTTCTTGAAGAATGCTAATGAGGAGCTCTGATTGACATAGATAGGTAGTCTGTTCCAGAGTATGGGAAGTCTCTGGGACAGGAATCTATCCCTCCAGCATGTTCTGTTTATTGTGGTGACAAGGTTTAGGTCCCTAGAGCGTGTAGCTCGGAAGGATTGGGATTTCTTTAAGTGGAGCATGTCCAACAGCTCTGGGTTTGACATAGCTTTGTATGTTAGGCAGAGATCGCCTCTGAGTAGGCGATATGCGATGGAGTGATCTCTGGGGTGAATTTGAGTCGGTCTGCGTAAGGAATCTGTTTGAGGCCAGTAATCCTCTTTGTGAGGAATTTTTGCGGCCTTTCCAGTTGTTGTAGATGTCTTGTGAGGTACATACCAAAAGGGATGTTGTACTCTATAATGGGTCTAACGAGTGATGAGTAGAGGGGAACAATGACCTTTTTTTCTAGATGAGAAACCTTTTGTGATGAGGTGTGCCACGTAGAAGGATTTCCTGACCATTGTGGCGATGTGATTATCAAAGGAGAGACTACTGTCCACCTGGGTCCCAAGGTCTCATCACATATTCGGTGTTAAGTAGATTGCTGCCTATGTGGTAGTTCATGGGTCCAGAGTTTTTACCAAAAGGGATGACAATGCACTTTTTTGGCATTGAGCTTGAGGTCATGGCTTTGACACCAGGCATCTGTCTCAGTGAGGCCCTTAATGTCTGGAGTATCTGGTTTGCAACTTTGTGGGCAGTGCTTATCACTGCAAACTAGTTGCCCTGTGTATAACTAGGTATTGGTGAAATTTCAAGGGTGCTTTTACAGGAAAAATGTCAACTCAAAGTATCTGTGTCTATACAATGGACTGCCAAACACCTGATGGGAAACGAATAAGTAGACCCTGATGCTTTATGGATAAAGTATTTAGGAAGATATTCTGAAGTTTGGTTACACAGCAGTAAATCAAGCAATACAATTACAGTACAATTACACAGCTACAGAAACAATTAGCTTTGTCAAGAAAGATGAAAAGAGGGGATTCACCTGAATGGCTACTGCTAGTGCTGGCTTCACCACAGCATCACACTACTGGGACACAATGCTCCTTTGCTTCTTGTTTCACCAGAAGCACAACAGTAGCACCAGTCCCAAGATGAGAAGCAGACCACAGGCTTTTTGGTGATCAACAGTCTTGTCCCAGATGAAGCAAGGATCCGTAGGCTTGTTGCAGCCTTTTTTGGAAGGCACCTTGAATAACAACCCGACCAATCAGGAAGGTCCAGCAGAGACCCTCATTGTCCAGTAGCCATAAATCAATGCACTCTGCTTCTTCTCTCACCAGAAGCAAGATACAAGCACAAATTCCAAGATGGCAGTTATGAAACAGTTATTAGCTTTCTAGTGACCAGTAGTCTCCAGGAAATGTCCTTTTGCTCCTTCTCTCACCAGGAGCAACACAGAAGCACTAATTCCATGATAATTCTCCAGTAATTGGTGGTCTTGGACTAGATGTTGCAAATTTTAACGAGTTGCAGTGTGCATTAAGCAGTTAGATTTGCAAGAGGGGGTAACTTAAGCTTTAGCTATCCAAGTGGACAGTCATTAATTTTAAAAGAGCAAGACAGACTGGAAAGGGTAGGAACTTTATATTCTGGCTCTATGGAACACAGTGGGATGGCCAATAAATTTGAATAGTTGAGGAGGAATGATTTCACAAAATGATAACTTTGTGGTTACTTAACAATAGCCAGTGAAAAGAGGTGAGTTAAAGAAATATGTGGTCAAATTAACATCAGGGGCAGGGAACTAGAAAGATAGTTGAGTTTAAAAACACAACAGCACCAGGGTGAGAAGGTGAGGGAAATTTAATGTCTGTGTGATTCACAAGACGACACAGCTGTGCAGTCTTTCCTAGTTTAAATATGCAATTAAAAGCAGCATACAAGTAAAACACAGTGTAAAGAAAATAAACCATAATATACAAAATAGAAGAAGGCAATAAAGCAATACAAAATATAACAAAGCAAAAAAAGAAAACTAAACTAAAATAAAAACTAACCTTTCCCTCTCAGCAATATCTGGCAGAATCTGAGTGAGTCTTTTCTATTAATGTATGTGTACTTATTTCATTGACTAAAATGCGAAGATTTAGTAAAGATGTTTAAAAAAAAGATAAAAAAACTACTTGTGATATAACAAGGAAGCATAATAAAGTACAGCCAATGAAGATGCTGATGTCTGGGTAGTCACTGAGGCATGGTACAAGGCCATGGAGAGCACCCCCAGTTGTGCAAGGCTACAACGCCTTCCACACGTGCAGATCTCAAAATGAGTGTAAAAGAACCAAATGTGGAGGTGTATCCATATTCATTAAAGGGAAGTACAACTCTAGACTGGTCGAACAGTAAAACTGTCTCAAACTACTCCATGTCCAATTAACTATAGGCAAAATAACCTACCACATCATTGCTAGCTATAGTTCTCCTACAACGAACCAAGAAAAGCACGCCTCCTACCTGGGCTTACTGGAGTCACTCACCATACAGCCCAACACCTTATCATGGGATATTTCAACTATACTTCTATTGACTGGATAACATGAGGAAGAACATGCTCGCCCACAGGTTCCTGGACATTGTCAATACAAATGCTCTGGAACAGACAGTCTGCACCCCCACAAGGGGCACAAATGTCCTAGACATAGTACTCATCAACATGGGGGGGGGGGGGGCACTGGTAAGATCAGACCATAAATCAGTCTCTTTCAAAGTAACTATTGAACCTGTCACCACCACAGGAGCAAAAAAACTAAAAAACTTTCCAAAGTAAACTACAGCCTACTAAGCAATGTTATAAAAAGTTTTATACCCCACCCCCCCAATCACAGACAAGGACTCCTACGCAGAGGTGTACATAAATGCCCTGTATAAAAACTTAGGCAACTGTGTAGACTCAGCTTTGCCTGATCAGATTAAAACCAGGTCCTCCCGAAAAGAAAAGCCACCCTGCTGGACCTCAAGTATAAACAGATTATATAACAAAAAGAGAAACTGATGTGTAAGAACAAGAAGGAGCAGACTCAGCAGAAGAATTCCCTCCACAGCTTGATCAAGCAAATCATAAATCTTGTGGAACCCTCTAAAGCTAATTACAAAGGTACAATACCATCTCTAGCCAAGGACAATCATAAGGTATTCTTAACTACATCTGAAATCTAAAAGGGAATGCCCAGCTATGTGCCAAACTGGTAATAGATGGTATCACTCATACTATTTCAGAGGAAATTGCCAACCTGTTAACTGACAGATTTGGTGCAAACATCACCCCCCTGTCCCCATCAACCATACCTCAAACTATACCCGACAACAGGCCTCTGCCTAATATCTCTAGAGATCAGGTCATATCTGCTCTCTCCAATGCAAAAAACACAGCCTCAGTGGAACCAGATAACATCCCAGGTTGCTTATTAAGCAATCTAAAACAGGACCTAGTGGACCCACATTTTATTCTTTTTACTATAGCCTAAGAACTGGCTTTGTTCCAACAGAGTTGAGAGCAGCAACAGTAATCCCCTGCACAAAGGGAGGCCATCAACCAACCATGGGAACTATACTCCTATAAGTCTAACCACCTTCATCTGCAAGGTCATGGAAAGAATCATCAAGGACCTTATCAATAAGGACATAGGTGACCTTCAAGCTTCAGACCTAACCCAGTTTCACTTCTTTAAGGGTAGATTATGCTTACTAAACCTAGTAGACTTCTTTGAGAACGTCACCAAAGCCCTGGATGAAGGTAAGACTGTGCATACTGCTTATCTTGACCTAGCCAAGGCTTTTGACACAATCCCCCACTCAGGTATCCTTTTGAAACTCTCCAGCTAGGGATTAGCCCTTACGTCTCTTGATGGGTAGCCAAATGGTTCACTGATAGAACACATACTATCAAAGCTGGTGGCTCCACCTCTACCAGCAGACCCGTCACCATTGGTGTACTGCAAAGATCTGTGCTAGGCCCTTAACTGTTTGGAATCTATTTCTCCTAAGTTCAGGCTAAAGTAGATGCCATTTAGCTTACCAACTTTGCTGATGATTACAAATTAGATTGCACGTCCCCTAATGATGTTAGCATATTACAGGAGGGGCTAACACAGACAAATGACTGGTGCCAAAGCCACTGTCTAAAACTAAATGTAAAAAGTGCATTATTATCCCCTTTGGTAAAGCGAAATTCCCTGCCAATTACAATATTACAGCACCCCCCTAAGTTCAAACCTAGAGGTGTGAGATCTGGGACTACAGGTAGATGGCAATCAGTACTTTGACCACCAGGTTTCCACAATGGTAAGGAAAGCCTTCTACATTGCACATCTCGTAAGTAAGGGCAAGGCATCCAGGTCTAAGGATACTATAAACTCCACTGTACTCGACCCTCGTCTGACCATTAATAGAATACAATGCTCCCTTCTGCATCTACCTCACCAGACACCTGCAGTAGCTGGAGAGACCACAGAGGTTTCTCATCAAAAATACAGGGCCTCCAAACCATGACTTAAGTGGATAGACTGAAAGTCCTGTCACTGTACTCTGCATCACATATGCTGCTGACAGGCAACTTGTGCCTGGCCTACAGGGCAGTCTCTGACCCTGTCCTGACTGATATGCTGCACATCTGCAAGTCAAATGGCACAAGAGTCACTCGCTCTAGGGATCTTAACCTAGCCTGTAATGTTAACAGAACACGTGGGAGAGACAGATACATCTCCCAGAGATTGCTAGTACTCTGGGATAAACTTCCAGTTCACTTGAAGCAGAGCTCCTCACTGACCTTATTCAAGCACAACCTGGACAAATGGATGGGAGACCATCCGTCATGGACAGGGGTACTTGGTGTTTATCACAGACAAGCTCTGTGAATTACGTCCATCTAACTAAAGACAATTGAGGCAACTTGGGATTAACATGGCTAGGCTTGTAAGGGCTCTAGAGCTGCTAGTAAATACTTTAACATGTAAATCTGCAAAATTCCTATTCTTCGTCATAGAGGTATTACCCCCCAATCCCAGGGGTGGTCCTTGGGAGGCCTCTTTAGAATACAGAGAGTTATTTTGGCAATTAATGCTTGAGGCTAGCAGTTACCCAGGTTTAAATGAAATGATCTCTCTAAAACCTGTATTAAAGTTGAGATCACCCAAGTTATAACCACTCACCCATATATCACTTGTACTTATATATATATATATATATATATATATATTTTTTTATACACATTTTAATATTTTTCATACATACACTTTTACATGTTTTTCAAACATTTTGCACACAGGTACATTTTTTATGTATTAATTAAAATGGTTTTTAGAGCATACAATATTTATATACATTTTTACTATGTATTCCTGCCTGTAAAGTTTTTGTTTCACCACTAGATGGTGATATTGTTTCTTTGATTTTAAGGAATCTGTAATTTCAATAACAAGGATGTTAACTGAATGTATTAACATTTTAATTAGTTAGGAGACACCATTGGTAGATTCAAATAACATCTGACTTATAAATTTAGCACACTGAGCATGGTTTAGCTTTTCTGATGAAGTGCATGTCGACGAAAACGCCCTGAGAAATGTAGCAGCGTTGTTGTTTTTGTTTCTGTACTGTGAGGTTTGTTCTTGGAGTGAAAATAAACATCTCTTGCTGATCTGCTGTGCCTGTCTTTTGAGCTTATTATTGATGGCCATAATGCCACCACTGGGATCGATGTGAGCACCAATGTCACTGCAAAGACCACCTATGGCCATCAGCACCATCTGTATGCACTTCACTGTATTTAGCAGCCAACACTTTCAGTCTGGGAGACCACTGCTCACATCATCCCTGCACCACTTTGTTGCTTCATGTACGCCTTTGTTAGCCTTAGAGCATCAGTAAACCAGACAGCAACCACAACCATCCCCATAGAATGGGCACATCCATCCTCCTCTGCCAGTTCTTCAGGCTTCCAAGCTGCTGCTCAAACTCGGGTCACTTGGGCTGCAGTCAGAGCTTTCTCCCTCTACAACCTGGTTCTGGTTATTTTGTTTTTTACAAAGTTAAATAAAGGTAAGTGGACTATGACTTACTAAGGCGGTTCTTTGGATGAGAGGTAATGGGAAATATGTTTGAATAATGAAGAGAGTGGTTGTTTTTGGAGGTTAATGTGTTCTTTTATGAAAGAACTTAGCAATTTTTAACCCTAGCAGCAAATTTGTTTGGAGTGCAGCTCTTACTATGACAGTGATTTTCTTCTAATTTAAACTTGAAGTGATCATTTAAAGATACTAGGTACTTTGACATATGGGTTTCCTGCACTGTTACTGTGTCAGCTCCCTATGGAAATGTCTACTCCTGTAACTTTTACTGCTGACACACTGGAAAAAAAAAAGGATTGAAAATGCAGGAGAAGAGCAAATAACAAGCTCTTCTCCTTTAAACTTGTTTTTTTGCAGGAGGCCAAGCCCAACCATACCTCTCAAACTTAGAAATGCCAACTTCAAGATCGTTACACCTCAGAGATAAAGGAATATTCCAAAAAATGGCCATCTTGGACTTAGTATATCTAAGTCCATTTTTTAGCCATTCAGTCTCCATATTAGAGGATATGCTAAAGTGAATCCCAAAATTTCAAACTGTTACTTACTGTGTCAACTGACTGTATTTAGTAAAGGGGAAATTGATGGGATTCTGATGATAATGAAATGTGGATGCAGAATAGCAGAGGGAGAGCTAGCGAGAGAGAACTAACATAGCTGTACAGGGCATGAAGCTGCCACGCATACTGCTTGGGGAGTTACTGAATGGAAAGGGTATAAACTATGTTGGAAACAGCGGGCGAAAATTAGGGCATGCGGGAACAGCTGTGGTATATGCACTGCTCTAGAAAAGGATATGCATTCTAGAACAGGACTAAGGTATTGATCTGGAGAGAGAAAGCAGAAATTTAGTGTGCCATACTGGTTATTAGACAATGTGGGGAATATGATCAGGGCTGGGGGAAGGCATGAAATTTTGAGGGAAGAGCTTTCAAATAAGACAGGGTTTATATGAGTAGTACAGATCAGGTGACAAAGGGGTATGGGAAGGTGGAGACAGTAGGAAGTCTGAAGGCAGGCAGCTGTCAAACTAAAGGGCTGGGAGTACCAGGGATAAATCATGGCTGAAGAAACATAATTTGAAGGATGAGAAGGACTGCAGATGTGAAGGAAAAACAGGATCAAGTCAAGGAGGTAGCTGATGCTTCAGAAAAGTGTGATGCTATAAAGGGGAGAGGAGAAATGTCAAAGGTTGTTTGAGAAGGTTTGCTGACAATATGAGAAACTCTCTTCCCCTAGAAGGGGTGACAATGAAGAACAGTATCACTAAAGCTGGAAGAGATGTTGTTCTGGAAAGAGAAAATGAAAAAGGAAAAATCACAGGGGTAAAGCTCAGGATGTAGGAAAGGATGTAGTGAATGCAGCAAAAAATGGAGGGCTTCTGGTAGCTGAGGACACTGCTACTGTACGGACTAGGTAGGTGGGGTAAGGGGAAAAACAATTAACTGCACAACTGTGTCTACTAACAGCTTTATGACCAGAGACAAGAATAACTGTCATTTTGTATTCTAAGTGGATACCATGTTTGATGTATGATGCAGGAGGCACTAAGACAGACAAAAATTCAGAAGCGTCTGTACAAAGGCTTAGGTTACATGGCAACTTTCTCTGAAGCCATTTCAAGGGCAAGCACATTAAGACAGGATAGGAGACAGCAGTATATTTGTTACCTCACTTGGCAAAGGGAAAAAGACATAACATCTAAAGTGGGTGAGACAAAACGTGAGAGTAGAATGTGCTACTTACTGGAGATAGACTTCACCTTACTAGCATGTTCAAAAAAGGTTTGAATAGGAAGGATGAAAAGGCTGACATCTTTAAACTATGATGGAAGGCTGAAGAAAATGAAAAGATAGTAAAATTGTTACTAGTGGGGTCTTAGAAGAAAGTGTATGTAAGGAAGGGGAGGAAATGAATGAGTTTGCAGGCAGTCCAGACAATAGGAGAAAGAGGGGAAAAAACTGACAGAATGATTATCTCATTGCAGCCAGGTGCGCCTCCAGGCGTTTTTGTAGTTACCTTTTACTGACGCTTTTAGGTGTCAAATATTGCTTGTCCATATTTGCATATATTCCAAAACTATGCTATTTTATTTATTTTTATTTATTTTACATTTCTTTACCAGTATAGTCCGACTGGATACATGTCCATTTTCAGCAGAGGCCCGGGGAGAAAAGCTCCAATAGACAATATTACATAGATTACACAAGTTAGATAACATTAGAAAATATAAAACATAGTGTTTTGTACAATGGTTTAGTAATGTTCCCAAATAGGGACTCACAATTCTCATAGTCTGACACAATTAAAAACAAAAATACATCAAATTGGAAACAGAGCTTGGTTAAGTAATTAAATGTTATGATATTTACAGATTATGCTTTCAGTTTATAACTTAATCAGGTTGGTACATGGGCAAAGCCAGTTCACTTTGAAATACTGTTTGAGGCTTTTTTTAAGAGACTTACAGAGGACTGAAGGGTTATATAGTTTGGCAATGAATTCCAGGTTTTGCCAACAAGTTGGCAAACAGGGATTCACCAGCAGAGTTATTAGCTTTGTGGGTTTGGACCAGTAGTTTGTTGGCTGATCGTAGGGAGCTCACGGTGGTATAGAATTTTGTGTGCTATTAAAAGTTGATTGAATTGAATTAAGCTGGGCAGTTCTAACCACTCTAGTTGTTTCAGGTTCTGGCAGTGATGGGTTCTATAGGTGGAGTCAGTGGCGAATCTGGCAATATGGCTGTAGCTATGGGAGAGCTTACTTGGTTCAGATTTGTTGAGGTTTGAGAGTACAGGAGAGGCATATATAAGAGTAGAGAGTAGGTGTGACCGGGCGATTGCAGTTCTAGCTAGTGGGGTTAAAAATGTCTTGTTTCTATACAGTGATCCAAGCTTCTTATTGATGGTCTGTATGGTTTTGTTGACCTGTAGGTCAAATTTAAGATTATTATCTATGATAACCCCTAGAAGCTTGGTGTGGGTATCTGGGGAGATAGTGGTACCATTGTTAGACATGACAGAGAATGAGAGTGCGGCAGATCTAATAGTGGGGGTGAAGAGTAGAAGTTCAGTTTTATTGGGGTTCAGCAGTAGGTGCTGGCTGGTGATCCAGTTTCAATAGTGTTAAATGTATTTTGGGTTAAGATTTGCAGTTTGGACAGGGAGGTGGCTGAGCAGACAGAGTGAAATCATCTGCATATTGAATGCAGGTAGCTTTAGGGACAGCAGTGTGAAGGTTGTTGATGACAATAGAGAAGAGTAGTGGACCTAGTATGGAGCCTTGAGGGACACCAAGTGTGAGAGGTAGCTGGCTGGACAGTTTGCCCTGCCATAATACCGCCTGTTGTCTACCAGTCAGGTAAGACCACTGGATTGCTTGCTTATTGAGGGAAATTGGCTTTAGAGAAAGAATGAGAAGTTCATGGTTGACCATATCAAAGGCTTTTGATAGGTCAAGAAAGAGGGCAGAGGATAGCCTATTGTCATTCCTGTTTTGGTTTATGGCGTTAGTAAAGGAAAGGAGGGCCGAGGTGGTGCTGTGGTGTGGCCTGAAACCATGCTGGGAGGTGGATAGCAAGTTATTCTGTGTAAGGCATTGCATTAGTTGCTTGTGTACACATTTCTCCATTATTTTGGCTAGTGGGGAAAGAATGGCAATGGGGCTATACTTGGATATTTCTGTAGAACTTCCACCGTTATGGAGTGGGATGACGTGGGGTACTTTCCAGAGGGAGGGACAGAGCTTTCGGATAAGGTTCTGTTGATCAGGATAGATATGGGATATGCAATGGCATCTACAGCTATTTGTAGGTACTATGCAAGGAGGAGGTCAGCAGAGAGGGTGGTAGGTTTTAGTTTTTTTATAAGTGTTTTGATAAAGCTAGTGGATATGGATTGAAAGCTAAACTGGGGGTGATTAGTGGATAGATTAGAGGTGGGGTTTGAGTTTGTGGGGGTTAGTTGATTTGCTAGGGGTTGGATTGTTTCAGTGAAAAAGTTATTATACACACCAGCTATGGTCTCTGCAGAACTATGGGTGTGGTTAGCCGGGGTTGGCGTGGTAGAATGACCTGGATGAAGAAGTTGATTTAAGCCTGTCCAGAACATTTGAGGGTTCCTTTTGGTGTTTTTGTAGGAGATTTTGGTAGAAGCTTTTTTTATCTAGTAGAATAGATTTTTTTTGTTTCATTCATGGGTTGATGATATTTTAAATGGTCAAGTGGGGCTTTAGATGATCTCCAGCTGGCCCAGGTTCTGTGTCTAGTTTTGATTTTTGATTTGGTATCTTTTGTCAGCCATGGTTCTGTGTTTGATCTAGATTTTATTGAACGTGCCGGAGCATGGGAATCAAGGATACTTAGGAATTTAGTGTTAGTGAGCTATAGCTTCTTCTAATGGTAGATTTTTTAGTTTTGACCAGTCAACTGCTTTTAGTTAATTTAGGAAAATAACAGGGTTGAAGTTTTTCCTGTTTCTAAGTGTTTTATATTTGGTCTGGTGGGGGGTTCCTGCCTTATGTTTTATGATATAGGTTAATTGATGGTCGCTAAGGTCATCAGGGAGAGTCCCATCTGTGTACAGTTGGGGTTGGTTATTGACTAGTATCCAGTCTAGGATACTTTCCCTGTTAGTAGGTTTGTTTATCCTAGTGGGAGAGGTTATGGTCTATTTAAACCCAGATAATTTTATAGGGTGTAAGGGGTGGCTCAAAGGAGCTACATACAAGGTATAAGTTTTCATCTTAAAGCATGCATAATGGCAACCATAAATGTATTGTTATTTGACCTATGTCTAACGCAGCTAAAGAGATATTGAATATTATTTGTATACTGTTTACTTGTACTTAATTTTCATATTTCTGCAAATATCTCAGCATTCAAGTAACACAGACAGAACTGCATAGCCTCATATGAAAGCTCACAGCTCTACGAAGAAAGTCCTGCTGGCAGTACGCGACTTGCTTGAATGGTTACTGAGATATCATAAGCTGTTTGTACAACATTACAAAATTAATATTTACGGACTTTATTTTGGCTTATAAAATCCAGGTTAAAGCATAGAACTGAATGGATGCCACTAATATAAAGATTAATTTATCCTGAATAGTTTTGCCATTTACAGTTTTCTAGCAACACTTATGGTTCCAGAGATACGAGTATTTCTTTGAACTGTAAGATGATGATTTCATCTTTTAAAAGCTGAAGCTACGCTCATTGAGAGTTAAAAGTACACACTCAAAACAGCTGTACTAGAGGAAATAAGATACATTACATATGCATTTGTTACCTGTATATTGCTGTAATATCACTTGACCTGCAAAGGGAGCTTTCTTTGAGAGGTCCCACAGTTGAGTTTATCCTTCCCACCAGTCCATACTCAGCAAATATCACGTGATTTTAGAAGGAGGGGTATTTAAAGTGAGTTTGGAAAGTTGAAAATGGATTCTGAATAAGTCTTTGTATGACCTTGATGAAAGCACTTAATCCTTCAATAAAACTGTGTAGTTGTGACAGTGCCTTCCTGTGTGCTGTTGTTTGGTTCTTAACTGCTGTCCCCAAAGAAGGAACAGAAGATCATGATATTCCTTAGACGGGGGAAAGCCTCATCTCCAGAGGTATGATACTGGCCTGACCCCCAGTAACCACCGATCCTCTTCCAAACAAAGAGATACTGGAGGAGCATAAATGAAAAGCAGGCCCCTTAAGCTTAGCCCACTGGAATAACAAAACTGCATCAAAATAAAGCAACTTCTGGTGTGGAGCTTCCTGAAAAAGAGGCAGAAGCAGACATATTTCCACAACTAGAGAACCAGGGAATGTAACACCAACCAGACCCAGAAAGGGGAGATAACTGAATTAGCCACACACTCCAAATTGCACCTGGAGATCAGATTAAAGGACCCATCTCCAAGGGATGACAAATGATGTTCCCGCTCTCCACATCTTGGGCACCCCTTTCTCAGAGTGAGTAGGCAGACACAGGAAAGGCCTCTCACTGTCAATAGAAACTTGATGGGCCTTAACCCTGATTCTAGTTCTAAGAGGTCCAACCATACGGACAGCAACCCTCCCATAACATAATTCAGTCATTTCTGTTAGCAGGCTACCCTGGTACACAAAAGTAGCAGCCGCAGCAAGACATTCACAAATAACCTGGGCCAAATGGAACCTGGACCACTACCACAGACAAAAAAAGATGATCAAAGCTGCCCCTTGCAAGGAAGGAGGGGAGGGTCAAATGGTCTGCCTAAAAGAGGTGAACCTGTTTGGGAACTCAAAGAGATTCCACAGGTAGAAAAGACCATTTGTATGAAATCCCATTGGGAATAGAAATTAATCTCTACTACAACAACCCTCAAATAAGGAATCTCTGCCAGTGCAACCAGATGCCAGAGTCCAGGAAGGTGATGAAGAGGGATCAACTCCATTCTGAAGAAACAAAGGCTAACTCTGGCAAAGCTCTGTGGACCCTTATAAATCCAGCACCATTGTCAGAGGGACAACCATCCCAGAAACATAGCGGAATCAACACAAACTCTCCAAAAGCAGGGAGGAGGGTTACTGATTCAGCTGTCCCTCTTCTTTCCATTCTCACAATGATGCAGGAAAAGGAGTACTGGATCACCCCAGAGATGGGAAGCAATCATTCAAAAGAGGTCAATGTAACTAAGTCACTCTGGTCCTGTGGGAGGAAGGGAGAGAGACCCACCCTCCACTAAGCAACAGGAGCAATCTCCATTACCCTCCAGTTGACAGTCTAGGCCTGCCCCTCAGTCTTGCGCAGGACCTACTAAAGAAAGGGGAAACGGCAGAAGAGGGGGATGATCAACATATTTAGCACCTTCTGACAAACCCTTGTGGCTAATTCTTCCAGCAGGATTAACTGGAGAGACATCCAATTCTACAAAGTCTAAGACCCAAGTCACCAAGGAAGAGACATCCATAACAGACCCAGCAAGCCCACAGGTCAGAGTAGCCATATAGCTCCTACTCCATATTTAAGAAATCTCTGGGCACCATATATTATCTTTTTCAATTTCCCTAAGTCTTTTGGGTTTCTAATACCATGACGGGAAAGGACCTCATTCCTAAGTAAAAGTACGATTAAAGTTCATGAAATTAGTATTATTTCAATCTTTGTATTTAGCCAGAAGTGCTTTTTGCAGCACCTGCAATGTGCCCAGTAATGACTCCTGCAATTCATACGGAGTTGTATGTACTGGTAACATATCTAAATATGACTGTAGATTCTTTTTTAGAAGACCCATTGCTCCTACTACTATTGGAATTGTCTGGGTATCTTTCTAACGCATTGCTCTTGTTTCTGCCTGCAAATCTTGATATTTTATAACTCTGTCTCTCTCTGTACACAAGACACTGTAGTTACTGGGTGTAGCGATTTCAGTGATCAATACTACTTTTGTCTTCTTTTCATGGACCCCTATATCTGGTTTTCTCGCATCTATCTTTTGAACTGTTGGTAATGGGTGATCCCATGTGATGTAGACCATCATTTTCTATGATGCTTTGTGGCTCGTGTTTCCAGTGTTTTTCAGCTACTTAAATATTAGAATATTTGCACAATCCCCAGTGCAACAGTCTTGCCACATTATTATGCCTTTCAGTATGCAGTCTTTCTGCCATTACTATGTCACAACCAGCAACAAAGTGCGCAAGTGTTTCAAATTCTGTTTTACAAAACCTACATTTGTCTGTTTCTCCCACATGTTCAATGGACTGTAATGGAATGTAAACCAACATGTACATAGCCCATTATTTTGGGTCACCAATATTAACCTTTCATCTTTTGTTTTGAATTCACCTCCCCTTAACCATTCCTGTGTTTGATCCTGATCAACATGAGAGTCTTCCACAAATTTTCTACACTTGCAATTATATTTATGCATTTTCAACATTTCTTGCCTTCTCATCTGATCCTTCACCTTATATTCCTTCTTTTGTTTTTTGGCACATTAAGTTGTTGCTTGATTTTTATCTACTTTTGGTTTGATTTCTATTCCTGCTTGACACCAATATGCTTCTGCTAGGCTAAGAAGGGAAGTCATCTTAGATTTATTCTCATGTTTCAAAACTTTCATTATGTTTGGATCTTATGAGGTCAGTAGATGTGTGTGCAGTCCCATGATTTCAAGGAGGCACGTAGCCCTTCTGAATGGGGACTATATAATCTTGGTATGCATTGACTTTTATAAATCATTTGATGATATGAAGCATACTTCTTGTTTTCCTGTCTAATCCTTTCCAACGCATTTTGGGGCCAGTCAGTCACTCCAAAATTGTAAGTTAGGACAGGAAGAGCAAACTGGTTTATAGCTTGAACTTTGATCCTAGATGTGAATGCTGTTTTCAGGATTAATTTAAGTCTTCTAAAATATTCCTTACTAAATTTTATTCACATTTGTTCATGTTTTATTGTTGATCTTCATCAATTCCCAAATATTTATACACTCCCTCTTGCTCAAGCTCTTTTATACCACATTCTTCTCCCGAACTGTCTTCTTAGTGCTGCAGTTTTCCTGTGTTTAACGCTGCTTTTGCATATTTATCAAGACCAAATGACATTCTTATATCATCTGAGAAAGTTTTGACTATTTGCAGTTGTGCTTTCAGTTCATCTGATGAGCTATAGTTTTAAATCATCGACAAAAAGAAAATAAGAAGTCTTTACACTGTTTTCTAGGAGTCAAATTATAGCCATGGCCTAATCTGTTAAGTAGACAGCTTAACGGGTTAAGGGCAAGACTAAATAGCAGCAATAACAGGGAGTCACCCTGGAATATCCCCCTTTGAATTTTATCCCTGGAATAATAATTTGCCCTTTATCATGGCTTAATTGCAAAGTGGTCTGCCACTGTTTCATGGTCACTGCAATATAGTCGATCAGTGTCAGGTGTATCTTATACATTTTTAAGCACTCTTATCCATGAATGTGGGATACTATCAAATGCTTTTTTGTAGTCAATCTATGCCACACTTAGATTCTTCCCCTTGACTTTATTTAGCAGATGATCTTTTGTTCCATATGACTTTCTTTTATTACCCTTTTGTTCTATTGCCATGACTGAATTTTCTTCTAAATGACTAAACTCTATTGGCATCAGTTCCTGTGTATAATTTATAAGTTGTCAGAAGGAAAGTTATTGATATGTAATTTTTAAGATAACTTGCAGGTTCACTTTTAAGTAGAAGCATTGTTTTTTTGTTTTTTCTTGGTTTTAACCAGGTTGGTGTCTGTTCAGGGTGCACATATAAATAGTTCTTACTCATGGCTAAATCTTCGTGCAAAAATGTTGATACTTTTAGCCAGAAGTTAGGTACTGCATCTGGGCCTGGGATTTTCCAATTAGAGGCTTTTCTTAAATTTATTTCAATCTCTCTGGCTGTTACTTCAACCCATTTCATATCCTGTACCTTTGAACTTCTTATTCTTTTACTTTTTCTATCCATTTAGCATCTTTGTTACATTCCATAGTATCTTCATAGATATTGCTCCAAAATATATCTATCTATTTCTCCTTTTTTGTGTGGTCTTTCAATTCCTTTTGCCTTATTTCCCAATTCTCTACAGAACATTTTGGGGTCATCAATAAATTGATTATTTTGCACTTTTCCTTTTTATTTATCTGTGTATCTTTTAAGTTTTTCTGCCTGCGCTGAGATTTTTAGTTTATTATTTGCAATAGTGCAATATAGATCCTGATCCATTATAATACTGCGCATTGCTTTTATCACTTATCTTTTTGAGTATTTTTGTTGATCTGTTCACTCTTCTATACTCTTCTAACAGTGACACTTCTTGTCTTAATTATTTTATAGTTTTCTCTATTCGATACTTCCAGGATGGTATTTGACTTCTCCCCTTCCTTTCCTTTACTACCTTGTGTTCTTGTGGTAGAATTTTCTCTCTTATTAATTTAGCTGCACAGTAATATAACCTGTTTACTTCTGTTATATTGCATGGATCTCTATGGACAGTCCTAATTACTGTATTCATTTGTTTCATCAAACTTGTGACTTTTTGGGTGTTATTGATCTTCGGCAGTCTATTTCTTTCATTGATCTTAATATATCTATCTAGCTCTATTAAATCAAGCACTCTTCTCTGAACTCATTTTCTTCTAAACTGAGGGCACATTTTTTGTTGTCCATTTCCTATGGGCATTCTAGAGTTCTACAGCATCTTCCTGAAACAGAACTTAGATGGTAAGGGGAAAAAAACTCTCCAAAGAACAGGAGGTGGCCCCTATACGAAGTTCTGGCAAGGAGTATAGTTCCTGCTCAAAAAGCTTAACCTCCGACAAAGGGTTCAACTGGCAAACACTAGGTCATTCTCCAGGGGAATAATCAGCCTCATTCCATGATGCAGGTATAAGTCCATGTCTGCTGTCTTGGTTAAGGCTTCCACTGTGGATAAAGCATAGTAGTAAAGATGCAAAGACACCTGCATGGCACCCATCAGAGTTAGAGCAAAACTGCCCTAGTTCCAAGATTCAAGGAAGGCCTCAAAAGTATTTCACAAGGTCTTAGAATGGAATGGATTGCAGCTTGGATAGATAAGACATATAGCTAATGGTCCTTAGCCTTAATGGAGCAGGAAAGAAAAGCATTTGACAAACATGTCCCCATCCCAGGCACTCCTGTCTCTAGACTGGAGGAAAGGGACTGCAGCCTGAGGGCCCACACAAAGACCACTTGGAGATCAGCCTAGGGATAAAAGAACAAAACCTCACTCCAGAATGCTGATGGCAAAAAGTGAACAGCCCTGCTATGAGAACCTTCAGC
Organism: Protopterus annectens; assembly: GCF_019279795.1. Taxonomy (NCBI): domain Eukaryota; kingdom Metazoa; phylum Chordata; order Ceratodontiformes; family Protopteridae; genus Protopterus; species Protopterus annectens. Next base: position 751,686,905 of record NC_056733.1, on the reverse strand, counting down.
AATGTGAGGCAGTCTTCACGCTTTTAACAACATTCGTAGGACATGTTCCAGAAAGGGACACATCAGAAGGCAGACTGCTCCCAGGAAATGCTGGGACAAAGGTAAGGAAATTTCTCATACATCACAAGGCTTCCCTGAAGAAGGCATCATCTTCTGAGGAGCAGCAGGAACCCAAGAACTCTGAAGATTCTGATATGTAAACATCAGCGGCCTCCCTGAATGACGCTCTCATTCAGCTAGCATGGGAAAATCCCTGTGACATCCAAATGTTCCAGAGCTAACAGTGGAGTTTGGTCTCCTTACCAAAAGTATGAGACCTGATACTGAAAGTCCGAAAAGTTCAAATATTAAGAGTGTCAGGAGTGATTTGTGACAGACGAGTACCAGTAAGAGTGAAAGGGAAGGTCTACAAGATGCTAGTGAGACCAGCTATGTTATATGGGTTGGAGACAGTGGCACTGACAAAAAGGCAGGAGTTAGAGTTGGATGTGGCAGAGTTAAAGATGTTAAGATTTACACTGGGTGTGACAAGGGTGGACAGGATTAGGAATAAGTATATTAGAGGGTCAGCCCAGGTTGGAAGGTTTGGAGACAAAGCCAGAGAGGCAAGATTACGTTGGTTTGGACATGTGCTGAGGAGGGATGCTGAGTATATTGGGAAAAAGATGCTAAGGATGAAGCTACCAGGTAACAGGAAAAGAGGAAGGCCTAAGATAAGGTTTATGGATGTGGTGAGAGCGGATATGCAGGTGGTTGGTGTGACAGAGCAAGATGCAGAGAACAGGAAGAAATGGAAACAGATGATCCGCTGTGGCGACCCCTAACGGGAACAGCCGAAAGAAGATGAATTCCAAAAATTAGTGAATACTGGCACTCTCTATTAAAAATTAAAGCCATTTGTTTTGCAAGGTTGCTTTGCTGATGAGCACTCACATACTCAATGTACTTCAGAGTAAGGGATACTTCAGAGTGAGGGAAATATTCCATGGTACTGCAGTAAGAAATTAGTAAACAGTTCTCCTAGGAGCCCCCTCCTACTCCCTTTAATTTTCCCTTACAATCTATATTTCCAAAGATCACATCTATGACTCATCAAAATTTCAATGGGCACACACATGCACAATATTTGACTGACTAGGATCCCAGCACAGATACAAGCTATGCCAAAGGTGGCACATGAGGGAAAGGGTACTGCACCAGGCCTGGTGCTGGGACTGCAACTAAATCTCTAATAGGGAAATCCTACACCAATGACTCTAGCCACCATCACTCCAACAAACATCCAAGTCCTCTTGTTACAACAATGAACAATGGCATTAAATTACCCTGCAACTCCTTCTCTACCAGAGACAACATTCCGGCTGGGCTAGGGAGGGGGCCTAGATAAAGAAGCCTTTCATCCAGGCAACACTAATCTCTAACTGAATGACCAAGTCCCACTCACAACTATCAACCTCGGCCATTAACAGCTGAGCAAAGCAGGCAGGGTAGGGTGGCACTAACAATCCAGAATGCACTCCCCTAGGTGAGGGCTGTGTTTGCATCAGTCCCGCTTCCCAAGATTCAATTCCCCACAGAATGGAGAAGGAGACTGGAATAAACCCCAACTAACCTAAAATGATCACTTCACTTGAAAGGCTTGGGGGTCATAGAGAATGCAAATCTACATCCAGGTGATGAAACTCTGAACCAGCTTAAAGACAAAGAAAGGGATCCTAATTACGGTCTGATGAATCACCGCCGACTACCACATCTCAGGATTTCGAAAATTTCCGCACTTAAAAAAAAATCAGAGATAATACAAATGCAGAAACTTCCTTTTACAAGTGAAAGCAAATCTCAAGATCAAAACTGCAAATGTCAAAAAAAAAAAAAGGAAATGGCTGGAATGGGGGGTATGTTCGCTTACACAGCTATCATGTGATGTTAGAAGATGCAGTGTCACAGGTGAGCATCTGTCCATCAGCATGGTAACATTTGGGGAAAAAAATTGAAAGTGACTGATGAAGAAAGAGTCTATCCTATTACAGGGTCCATCACGGAGGGTCCTTGACTTTAGATCACCAAATTTAAAAACCTGGGAGAATATTAAGAACACATTAAGAAAATGGAGAAGGAAACGGGAACATTTACTTATCTGTTACTTAATAATCAAATAAGCAAAATGGTCCAAACATCCTTTTCAGCCATGACCTGGGACAAATAGAAAGATGCTATTCTGAATACAGTATTATCAGGTACAATAGTTTTTTAACATAATATCTCTCAGAAAATAAGTAGAGTAACAAACTATGGTGCAAATAATAGTTGTAACAATTTTAGAAGTGGGATTACTACCACAAATTCTGAAATAATAGAAATGACCTATAATCAACAGTTGATCTATAGTATTCCTAAAGCAAATTCATTGCATGCATAATGCAAATGTACGTTGCCAGGAACGAAATACCTTAACTGAAATGGACTAATACAGTATGACCTGGAATGTAAAGAGCTATAAGAGAATTTTTGGCATTTGACTTTAGTCAAAATATTTGCAGGAGGATGGGGAAGTTATGTAGTCGTGGAGCTGTCATGAAGTAGAGAAGTGTGGGACACTATAACTGGTACTATTTTGGAAAAACATTTTTTTATTTTACGTTTGGTTACCGGGAAAGTCCGACTGGACATAGGTTATTTTTCAGCGGAGTCCCGTGGAAAAAATATATACTTTTATATATTTTTTAATATTTAAAAAAAAAACATATAATACTCAATCTTTCAGAAATGCACTGGTCTGTACTTCTGTTAAGCATTAATTATCAACATGGAAATGGTAGTAGTAAAAATTATAAAAGATGGTAGGTTTTTCAGCATGTGAGGGGCACAAGACATCGAATGTAGTCGATGGATGAGGTGGGTGTTGTAGAGGTTAAACTCCACTGGATAAGTGATAATGGCATTGTTTGGCTTAGTACTAAAGCTATGACTAAGAGAAGGAATGCAAATACACTTACAAAATTATAGGGGGAAGAATTAAAGAGAACAAGGTAGTATGACCCAGTGTCCATCCATTAAATGTTAGTCTTACTCTCTATTACAGATGGTGCTAAAACTACCTGCTCTATATAAAAAAAGGAAAAGAGCGACTCCTTACATTCTGCTATTCTTATTCTCACAGCCTGCATCCAAGAATACTTTTAGAATGCGAATGTGAACAAATCTGCTGCTACGTTATCTCTGCAGTTTTAGTTAAGACTTACCAATTTTAAGTACTATAGTTAAGACTTGCACTGTATACATTACGGTATCTTTTTCTATGTTTTACACATCTAACTTTGTTTTCCACTTTCTGGAGCACTTCTCCCAAGGCCTCCACTGAAAATGGGTCATGCTCAGTCCAACATTAGAGAGTGGGAAACTTAAAATAAATAAATAAAAAAAATAAGAAGTTGGTTGAGTCTCAATGCCAAGGAGAGTAGAAAGATGCTTAAAGCAGTTAATGAACTACTGAAGGCCATTAAAATACAGACTATAAAGGCATGCTGAGAAAGCCTGGAAGTAATAACCAAAAGAGGAAAAATATTTGCGGATGAAGGAAGGAATCAAGGAAATGTTAGGCGGAATTGGGCTTACAGGGAATGGGGGGTTGGTGAAGTTTAAGAACTGTTCACAGCTTCTACTAATTGATACTACTGCCAGACAGAAAGAGAGAAATAAACATTTAAGAAATAAGGCAGTAAACCTCTTGTATCAGCCCACAACTGCATCTTGCAATAAAAAAGTTTAAAGAGAAGAATGATGTATGATATTTGCTCTTCTCCTGTACATTCTTTTTTTTCTCTGTGTTTTGGGACTTGGCGCTGCAACTCCTGACAATTCAATGGGAATGACAAAAAAATGGATACATTCAGCATTTCCAAGACTTTGTTAATACCAATGCATTGGAGCAAATGTTAAAACTACCCTCTAGAGGTGCTAATATCCTTGACCTGGTACTTATCAACTTAGCTCTCGCCCATACTCCACCCCGGTTAAATATGAACACAAATTCTTTTATGTTTTCTGTCAGGCCTAGTGATACCACTCCACCAATTGAGACTATTGTCTGGGACTTCTCTGGGGCAGACCCAATTCAGCTTGTATAAGACATACACAAATTTCCTAACAGTCCCCTGGAAATCAACCTCAATGAGAGGCTGCTGCATTCACCTCCATTTTATGAGCTCCTAAAAAGCTGTATATCAAAGTCCATACCCATCAGTTCTACACACAATGGTAATTTAAAGGAATAAACTTCTCTGGAAGAACTCCTGTCTTAACTGTTTAACAAAAGGAAAATAATGGAAGTTGTAAAAAATCCTCATCTTCCTGCCTCAAGACGATACTGAAACATGCCAGCAAAAAACAGTGGTGCAGTATTAGAAAATGTAAAGCAAAGTACAAACTTTAGGTTATTACATATACCAAAGAAAACTACAAATCTTTCTTCAGTTTTGTCACAAAATTGATGAGCAATATCTAACAATACACTGAGCTCATCCAAAATATCACATATTTTGACCCCAAGGATATAGCCAATATATTAGCAGACAATTTCAGTGCTAAGTTTACTCTACATACCCACACTGTTGTCCTCACTGTCCCTGACAATTTAGTTTCCTCTGAAATCACTTTGGAACAAGTCTTAGAATCCCTGTCAATGACTTAAATGAATACTCCTATGGGACCAGACAACATACCAGGCTGCATTTTCAGCAGTGCCAAGTATGTACTAACCGAGCCTCTACTTAAACTGTTCATCCTCAACTTATCCATAAGGTCTGTGCCTGATGCCTCAAGAACAGCCACTGTGACTCCTCTACACATGGGTGGCCCCTCTACAGACTCAGGTAATTATAGGCCCATTGGCTTCACCAGTCTTACATGCAAAACCGTGGAAGACATGGGCAAGTTAACTTTAGAACCCACTTCACTAATCTAGACTCCCGGATCTGTTTGGTTTTATGAAGGGCAGGGCTCGACTTCAGAAACTAGTAAAGTTCTTTGAATGGGTTGGAGTGGCTAAGGGCAATGGTCATTCCATGTATACTGTTTATCTTTGACTTGGTTAAGGCTTTTTTTTTCTCTCAAAATTCTTTTTTCAAATACATTTGAATGAACTCCATAGTATTTAGACATAACATCTTAAATAACTATGTACACTATTTACATCAGCCTGACACTATAACAGATCTTAATGTATAAAGTTACTTTATAAGTATGTCCAATCCATTATCAGAGTGTCTGATCAATTATTGTATAGTGTCAATCAACGATAAGACTTTTCCCAAGGGTTGTTAATAAATGGCTTTGGATAAATTCTTTGTTTTTTAATTTTAATTTCCAATAATGCTTTGGTCTTCAGTAGGCTGTATAAGTCTTCCAAAGTTGGTAATGTGTTTGTATTCCATCTTCTTGTTATACACTTCCTTGACATTACAAGTATAGTCCATACTAGTTACATGTTTGACCTATTCAAATGAGGACCTTCATTCACATTTAATAACACAAGAGCTTTAGTTAAATAAAATGATTCATTAAATAAATCTTGTAGAAAGTTATACCATTCCAAAATGGTTAATTTTAACACAATCTGCATTGTGTACTTGCTCACACCTCCAATGTATTCCTTTTATGGAAGAACTAATTTTAATGATTCTATCTGGGGGTTAAGAATGCTCTTTGCAAGCATTTCTAATTAAAAAAATTTCCAATATTGTGTAAAGGATGTATATTTTATCGATAATAAGATATTTGTTTTAAAAACTTCAGTTAACTGTATTGAGTGTCCTTTTGTTATATATTTCCAATATGAGGTTTTGAGTGTTGTAAAATTTTGAAATACTGTTTCCCATGTCAAAGTCATTATATATGATTTCATATATGTATTTCGTAAATTTAGGTATCTCTTTAAATGAAGAATTGTTAATTATTTTACTTATATCTTGCAAATATGACAGAATACTCTGTAAAGTTAGCCAGTCCTGTTGTGGAATTTTGTATGTTGTTTTTATTACTTGCATATCTAAAACTTTTACTTCTTTGATACACTGGAGCCAGCAAACAAATCCTTTCTGTTTCCAAGAATTAATAATTTCTCTATATATTTTATGTGGAAAGTTCTTTGTGACTATATATGGTGTTAAAAGATCAAACCAGAATTTTCCTAAATGAGTCAACGTAATAATTAATCATACGAGTTTTAGTGGGTTTAGTTATGTTAGATTGCATACTAATACATAATATGTGCCATGGCAAATTGTTTTTATCTGTTGTTTGAAATTTTTTGTAAATCAAATTCATTTATTGATATAACAGTTAGCAATTATTTTCAGTTTGCAGAGTAATTTGGACTTATCCAATCTGAGATTGTTTTAGATATTGATGCTTTTACATATGTTTCTATATCAGGAAAGTTTAATCCTTCCCGCTTCCATGGTCTGATATGATGTATTAAAGCTATTCTGTTTCTTTTGGGAAACCATAAAAAACTTTATTAGGCATAAATTTATTTCTTTAAGTATATTCCTTGCTGGTAACAGTTGCATTGCCAAGGTTATATATAGGATCTTGGGCAGTAAAACCATTTTTATTAACTGTAGTCTATCTTCAAATGTTATTATTATTTTGTTCCATTTTTTTAATTGTATTGATGACATTATTGTAGTTTTTTGAAGCTAATTCATTATTATCCTTGCATAACTCAATTCCTAGATATTTTAAGGTAGATTCTTGTTTCCCTATGATGTGATTCCCCTTAGTCTGCAGTTCTTTTTTTATTAAAAAATAAACATTTTGATTTTGACTTAATGAAATGGAGTCCTGAAGTCATGTGAAATTTGTCAATTAATACATCTAATTCTTCTAATGTCTCTTTTGTATTAGATAATGCCAGTAATATGTCATCAGCAAATAGCATTACTTTAGAATTGTACTGTTCATAAACATCTATTATTTTGATTTTTATATTGTTACAAATATATGTAGAGATTCAGAGGTAAAAGGACCCAACTTGACATGTGCTAAATTATTTGCATATCTATTCTTTAGGAGACGAACAAGGGATGCAGGAAATTCAAATAGCATTAGGATTTTGAATAAATAGTCTCAATTTAGGGAGTCAAAGACTTTCTCTATATCTAAGCCAATTATGAGTGTTTCTTTATCAACATAATCCATAAGAGAAATTATCCTTTTAATATTGTCATGTTTGTGTCTATGATATACACATCCAGTTTGATCATTTATTGTTTTGGAAAGTGGTATTTTCATTCTGTTAGTTAATACTGTCATAAATATCTTATAGTCATTATTTAATAATGATATAGATCTATATGAGGTACAGAGGTTTGGGGATTTATATTCCTTTAGGACTAGTGTGATTAAGGAACATCTCCAAGAGGGTGGTATTAAAGCTTGTGACTGAATTTCTAATAGAGTTTTAAGGAAAATGGATAGTATTTTTGAAGGAAAAAGTGTATATATTTCCATAATTATGTCATCTATACCTGGAGCTTTATTATTTTACCCTCTTTTATTTTATCTGCAATTTCGTTTTAGGATATGGGTACTTGCAGATCTAGTTTTAATTTTTCTGTTTTTTTATATTAGAACATTTTTTTATCTAGATTTAATTGATCAATATGTATATTTTCTTTTTGGATATGTTCCATATAGTGATTTCTATAGGCATCAAGAACGTCACCTATATCAGAGACATTTTTCCCTTTCTTTTCATAGAAGATACTTTTAATGTTATTAGTTTTTGATTGCATTTTTATTCTTGTGGATAAATTATGTAGATATTTGGGAGAAGTGCCCAAGGTATTAATTTTTAGTTTTTCTAAAGCTAAACTAGTTTTATGTGTTCGAATTTAGTTGTATTTATTGTTTAATACTTCTACTTTCTTTTTCATCTCCAAATTATTTTGATTTTTTTCAGCTTTTACTGACAAACGTTTGGATTGTAGATCTAATAATCCAGAATCCCATTCTCTGATTTTTTTATACCAAGTTAGGGTTTTACCATATATGTAAACCTTTAATGAATCCCATATCATTTGATTTATCTCTGTGGTGTAATTAATATTGAAGAAGAACTGTAATTCAGATAATAACCAGGGTTTTAACTATTTAATTTTAGTTATATATGCTGGAATTTTGGATTTAAAGATTAATGGTTTGTACCTATTTTGAAGTTTTTGTATCAATGAACTGTGGTCTGAAAAGGGGCAGGGAGTGATTGAGAAATTAATGACTTTAGAGTGTAAGTCATGGGCAGCAAATATTTTATCTATTCTAGTTTGGGTACTAAATCTGTGATCTTGATGAGAAAACAACAAAGATTTATCTTCTTTAAATTTGAAAGTATCTACAAGATGAAATGATTCTACCCACTTGTTTAAAGCTTTTGATACAGCAGTTGTGTGCAGCAGTCTTTTATTTGTAGTTTCAGAAATATCAAATATACAGTTAAAATCTCCTCCTAATATTAAGTTGTCTTTATTATTAATGGAAATGAAATCCAAGTGTTTTTTAACGGTTCTTGTTCCAATGCCTGGGAACCAGTACAGATTGGCTAGGGTCCATATTCTGTTATTACATTTAACTATTACTAATGCCATAAGCCCTTCTTTATCTTCATACTTATAAATGATTTCTGGGTTAATCATATTTGTTTTCCGTAAAATTGTTACCCCTTTTGTCTTTGTCTTATAAGTGGATTGCAGCAATATCATATATTCCTTACGACTCCATTTGCAATTGTCATTTGTTTTGAAATGAGTTTCTTGAAGGAAGACAATTTGTGCTTTGTGCAGTTTCAAATATTTCAGTAGATTTGCTCTTGCTAGGATTGTTTAAGCCATTTGTATTTAAAGATAATAAAGTTACACCCATCTTAGGTTATTTAGACAATGTATTTTTTGTTTTATTGGGACTATTAAATGTTTTCCTCTGATAACTATAAAGTATATGTTTGAGCTTTTAAAGGAAATTATCAGTTTTATACTTGTAGTGTTTACCAATAAAGTAATGTTTTGGTCAGGCATATTAAAATGTTTGTGTGAAATAAATTTAAATTAATAAATGTTAACAAAACTAAGATCTGCATTAGGCATAGCCTGAAAATCATTCCTAATCTGATGGATAAACCTAAATCCATCAGATTTTCACTCATACCTTGCCAATCCAGAACATCTGAGCTCTATAAACTGAATCATATGGAGAATATCTGTAATAGGAATAAGCAATATTTATATTATTTTGAACAGATATAGCACTATTGTAGATTAGACAGAATTCAAATACAATATAAATGTCTACTTACTGTATAAGCAATTAATACTTACATGAAAGATAGATGACAAGCAATTTAATCATAGTAAAGTAGGATATATCCTATATAAAACCTCAGTAAAAGATTATAGCGCACAGTTATTTAACATATTCACCCTTATTGATGAAGTCTTTCAAAACGTATTACTTAATATAAATAGATGGTAATAATATTTATACCTAATGTTTATAATACAATGTATTTTACTAGATATATCAGAAGTTATATTTCATTGTTTGCCAGCATTTAGGTAATCACTGTTTGTTGCTAACTTACTTAAAGCATCAAGTTTGTTTTATGTAAACACTGATGAAAGTTAGTGTATTATCAGTGCATCCCTCTTCCCCCCATTTCCTACACTTAAGGATTTTCATATCTGTCATTTCTTATTATAAAATGAGTGAAATTATAAGTTAAAAACAACAAATTCACTTATTGTGATTAATGATTTCAAGTTCCCTTTCCATATTCATAAATTGCCATTTTATGGCATATACTGAAAGTTTTTAGATTTAAATGGCAACATTTTATTTTGTATAATCAGCAAAGGTTAAACTGAGTGATTATTGTCAATTTAATACTATTTGTTCAGAATGTGATTGTTACATTCTGTGACATTCCTAGTTCAGGCTTCAATTGTTTCCCTTGAACAACTTTGTCAGTTTGATGTCATGTATAAAAATTAGTTACTTTGGTAACTGCTTAAGTATTATACATGGTCAAGATGGGTTACAAAAACTACAATTCAAGTTAAAGGAATTACATATCTTGTTTCATAAGAAAATCATCATGCTTCCCCTTGATGTTCAATGTAGTGTATGTCATTTATGACAAGTTAAGATAGTAGTGTTATTATACACAAGCTCATGTTATTAAATCCTGTCTTTAACATCTAAATTCAGCAGACTGCTTCATCTTATATGACGATTATATATTTTATGTCTAGATTTACTAAAATCATACATTACATAACTATTGTGTGTGTGTGTTTTTTTTTTTTTTGGCTGTTGCTTAGTTATTTGAGAGACCACAAGCTGTAATGCTTATTCTTATTACCTCCTTCCAAGCATGTTTATACAGTCCATAGACTTTAAATTATGAGACCCTTCTAGTTTCTTATTTGTTCTAAGTATATTTCCATCCTTACATACACACATATCAGTACTTCAAGCATGGGCAACAATACCCATCCAGTTTTGCCAGAATACCATTCACTAGTTCATGCGGTGTGTTTCCAGGCTGTTCTTAAAATATCCAAACCAATATTTGTCCTGTTCCATTTTACCAGCCTGTTCCATGCAGTGGCCACTCTGCCAGTGAACCACTCAACACACCTTCCATTCCCACAGATATTTCCACAAAGGAAATCTGAGGAGACTCTAGCACTTCCTGGCAACCTAAAACATCCCTAGAATCAGCTATCCCCATATGCCCAACACGTCCGTGCAAGCTCACCTCCCAGACCACTGCAAAGGGTTCTGCACAAGACCAAGTGCTCTTAAGTCTTTCACAATAACTCAGACTTCCACTATTATGTAAGTCCTTAATGTGTTTGGTCCAAAATACATTTTAAATATAAAATTGCTCTTATTATTTATTTATTTTTTATCAAGAATCAACTTAATGAGCTAAACGAAGAGTTAGGAGACCATCAATATGTGTACATGTGGTTTAACACAGCCCTTTTATTATACATATTTTTGTTTTAAAACCAAAAACATTGCAAAGAATCATCCCGGAGGCTCCTCAGAGCTGTTAAGCATTATCGTCACTGTCTCCGTTACCATAGCAACCTGGGAGTGTCTGCTTCTGTTAGTGTGTGTGTGTACTGCATACCAGAGGCTCGCTATGCACCTGAAGAAAAGCTTCACTTCACTGCAACATCAAGCCTAAATTCCCTCCCTTTCATTGAGGCAGGAGCCAGGAAAAGAACGGAGAGCAAACAGATAAAAAAAAAAAAAAAACACAACTCCCAGCAAGCCGCCACAACAGGAGATAACACATTCTTCCAGCCTTCCCACCTCTCACTCAGCAGATGTATAAACAAACTATTCTCTGCCAAAATATCCAAAAATCACAGTTTTATCCACCCCCTTCCCCTGGATCCAGGCTAAAATACCAAATATCTCTTCCTAATACACAAGCATCAGTAAATGTTGATCACAAGCCGCAACCCACAGCTTCCGGAGATGAAAAACGGCAACATACGGCAGCTGCCAGACACAGCTGCATCCATGCACATCATATCAGGTTTGATCAAACAGCACTCATAGCTGTGATGCTTGCCATAACTGATATTAACTATATTTAGACAAAATAATTATGACATTTGTACTAAGAGCTTGCTACTATTATTCAACCAGGATATACATGACATTTCTAAATCACACTTTAACTGAAGAAGGCATTAGTCTCCATGACAGCATTTTTTTTCAAAACACTCTTCTGTTACTGCTATTATATATAATGTTAATTTGTTACATTTAATTCTGAACTCTGATAAATGGTACCTTGTTGAATTAGTTAATTAATTACTTAAATTATTATAAGTAAAAACAATGAAAAATGAACAAGATGAGCATTCACTGAGTTCAAGTAGGGGAACAGAAACTTCTATGTTTGTATTATATGCTGCTTTGTTTGGCTTCTATATATAATGTAAATAGTAACCCATCTTGACCTACCTTTGTGAAAAATGACTGGACTCTCTGAACATTCTGAATAAATCATTACTGTTTCTCAGCTGTTTAAGAAATCCTCCTTTTTTAAATAAAAACAGATGACAAGTGATGTACCATATCAGTTGATACTTTGAGAGATGTAGTTGTAAGAGTTATTTTTTGGGGCAGCTATCTTGGAATCAGTTTTTTGTTTCGTCTTTCTAGCATCAGTCCAAGGATTTGTTTCTTTTATTATTTTAAGAGTAGGGGCCATCCATTCCATTTCTTCTGGGATAGACACTATGTTGCTGTTTTTGATAAATATAGTAGCTTCTTCTAAGTCATTAAAGGGTCTCATCTCATTGGCAAAAAGTATTTTTATCTTGGCTGGAAAGACCAGCTATGCTTTAATGTTGTTTTGTTTCAACAGTTTTATTATTCGCCAGACTTGTTTCCTTTGTTCTAGTATTCTGGAAGAATAATCATTGTCAAACCTTATCAGGCTTTGATTGTATTTTAAGGGTGATTTTCTCCAAGCAGATTTTAATATTAGTTCCTTGTCCAGAAATGAAAGAAATTTTATAACTATGGGTCTAGGAGGAGTATTTGTTGAATTAGAAAAAGGTTTTCTCAATGCTCTATGCACCCTTTCAATTCCAAATGAAAGTCCCTCTTTCAAGTCTTAAAAATTCAGGAATCCAGGTTAAGAATGAATTAACGTCTTCTCCTTCAGTGTTTTCAGGCAGACCAAAGATCCTTATGTTGTTTCTCCTTTCCCTGTTTTCTAAGTCATCTATTTTGTTAAGCAGCCATGTGTTCTGTTTAAGCAGAAATTCGTTTTGGAATTCTTCCTCTTTTGTGTCTCCCTTCAATGTCATTTAGAGAAGTCTCTATATTTAAGCAATAATCCATGACGTGGTGTGGTATACTGAAGATTTTACCCACAGCTGGTGTGGTTTAATCACAGGGTTGGTTATTGCTATTATACAATGACATTATTTGAGAAAAAATACTTACTTTTCTTAAATAATGTCTTTATATAACATCGCATTACTGTTCTTCCATCGGTGGTGGTATACTGCTTCCTTGTGTTGATGTACTGTGCATGCGTATGGGACTTGCGTTCCCATGCATACCCAGTACATCAATGCTTTGAAATGGAAGCAACCGAGAAAAGAAAGTCTCCGTTGCTCTGTTTTTTTTTTTTTTTTTTTTTTATTAATAAGAAAAGTTTTAGACACTTTATACCAACGGAAAAAAGTTCGGGCGACTGGACCTTTTTCCGTTGGTATATTGTGGGATTTACAATGAACACGCTGGCCAATCAGTGTGCACGTTTTGGAATACTAATGGGGGGGTCATTGTATAATTGTTATTTTTGTATGATGTTGCTGTAATAGTTCCTTAGGAGTATTAGTCTGTTTTTGAGAATATAATTTGAGGTTTTCTAAGTCATTTTTAAAGCCATCCATCTTCAAAGATAGTTCCTGTAAGGTAGATGTCATCAATTGCAGTTCTTTTTTCAAAGCAGCATCTGGATGAGAATTCCTTGAGTTGTTCACATTCAGTGACTCAATATATTTCCAAGTTACTTGACAGGAAAATGTTTTTAATCTCCACCAAATTGATATTTATGTAGTTTAGTAGTTTATCTATAGATTTCTGATGTTTTAAACTTGAAAAATAATACAATTTTCCTATATTATTATACTACTTTATGGAGCTCTCAAAATTCACTGCTCTCAGTTGGCCATCTAGGCTCTGCCCCCTTGGCTAAGGCTTTTGATGTTATCTGCCACACTGGCATTATTGAAAAATTAAATAAACTTTGTGTAAACCCCTACACTGTCTGCTAGATTGCAAATTAGCTATCCAACAGATCCCAGCTTGTGAAAGTTGCCGATACCTCATTTGGAAAAATAATTGTAATTGTGGTGTACCAGATGAATCAGTAATGGATCATTTCTTATTTGTATTTATTTTCAGACATCCAAGCCAATATCCCAGAAGTATGGCTGACCAAATTTGCTGATGACTGCAAGATGGGCACTCTTATCTACTTACCCATTGATATTACATTATTCCAGCAAGGGCTAGAATATGCACATACCTGGTGTAATTAAAACCATCTTGCAACACAGTTGTGTTTGGCATAAAAGCCACTCAGATGTTATAGGGGAATACTCCTCTTTAGGCAAATATGGTCATATGAGACTCAGATACTTTTGTGGACAGCTCTTTCTCTCTCTCTCATTTGATCACCATGTTTTCACCACAGTCAAGAAAACCTTCTATTTGACCCAGTTAATTTCCAAGGGAATATATTCAAAATACAGAGAAGTAATCTTACCTCTGTACTCTACCATTATAAAACTCATCAAATACAATGCTCCTTACTTTTGGTGTTTACAAATCAAAACATACTGCTCAACTGGAAAGGCCCCAGTGATTTTTAACCAAAATTAAAGGCCTTAAGTCCTAAAACTATTCTGACATTTTAACAAATTCTCCTTACTCAGTAACGTACTGGTTGCTCTAAGGTGACCTGTGTCTTACCTTTTGATACATGAAAGAACAAATCCTACTTCATTTATTTCTTCACAAAACCGGTGGCTCTACAGACACCTGTATCACCTATTACTTTACAAAGCCAGTGGGTCAATGAGTACCCATAACAAGGGCCTAAATCTAAACAAATATAAAAAGACTTGCGGAAAGAACAGGTTTCTAACTCAACATACTCCCAGCCTGTAGGATAGGTTATCACTACAGGTCAAACAAAATACTTCTTTTGCTACCTTTAAAGCCAATCTTCATGATAGGACAACTATCAAGCACTGCAAGTTCCCTGAATGTAGCTCCTGAAGCAATAGACTCCTTTCAGTTCTGCAACTTTTCTTTAAAGATGTGTTATTGAGCTCTGGGGAACTTCAGCCTACAAGAAGTGCATCTTTCACATCATCTTCTCTCTCTCTAAACACTCATTGCAAAAAAAAAATGTCAGTGGTCTACAAGCTGAAATTGAACACACACCTTCAACTTCTTCAGACAACAATGGGACCATCACTGGATAATCCTATTTGTTCCTTAGAACAATGGACAGCTCCAGATATTCTCCTCCAGGGCATTACAAGAAAATGCTTAGGAAATAAAGGCTTTGTCACTCAGATTTAACCAGGGTCTCCTACAATATCTGCACAGTAGTTAGAAAAGCCTTTTATCTGGCCCATCTAATTTCCAAAGAAGTCTTAATTCCCCTTTACTTATATCTTACCAGAACCATTATTGTATATAACACATCTTTTGGTATGTACTTATCTAAACATAACAGCAACTTCAGAGAACTCAGGGCTTCATAACTGAAAAGATCAGAGGCCTCAAAAATCAAAATTATCATGACAGACTGGCAGCCATTTCTCTGTATTCTTTCTCTTATGGATTCCTCCATGTAGACCTAGGTCTAGCCTTTTGTGCCATGAAAAATCCATCCCTATTTGATCTCCTATTCCTTTGCAAAATAAATGGTACATCAAATACTCAGTTACAGGAACTAAAGCTTCAACAGATAAATAAGATATGTTAGCGTTAAATATTCATGTCCCAACATATCCCTTACCACTGGAACAAACTTCTACTAATGTCAAGTAGAACAGCAACCTTGCCACCTTCAAGGTAAAGCTAGATAACTGGATGGGCAGCCTCATATTCTCTTCTGTTTACCTTCCCTTGTCCTTCTTGAGGCTAGAGGGAAATTTTAAATAAGTTGTATTTTTATTTAGCTTGGCTTGAAATGGTCTGCAGAGCAACTGTCTAGTATTTACCTGTGGACCTATGCATTTGCGCCAACACCTTTCAAGGTGGTAATGAAAATAAAGCAAGACAAAATTCACTGTTGACAGAATGTCTTACCTTCAGTATGTGGCAGAATTTCCCTATGGCAGCAAAGCATAAGAATCAGCCACCTAGTATTATTTTCCCAATTTTGGATTACCTATACTTTATGATTCAAGTTCAATTTAGTCTTCATTTAAATTTAATTCCAAAAAAGGCTTACACTGTTAACTTCATTAGGTCCAGGAAGTTAAAGGCTTGCCTTTTACTGCAGGCTTTTGGTTGTTAATAACATTAACTGATGCTGCAAAAATGTGGATGAGGCATTAACTGCTATTTCTGAAATTGGACAGACTGCCTAAAAGCATGCACTTGAGAGTTTCTTGATTTTTTTATTTGCTCTCTTCTCCGTATATGTCTCTGACCATCCAGCTTTGCTCCCGAACCTCATGTCCACACAACTCCCCAGTAGCTCAACGAGTCCTAACTTGTGAAAATTTTAGATGTATTTCTTTACCTGGCATGTCCCAGACTACTCGGGAAATTGGCCTTATGATAATTTCCAAAGGCAAAGGAGTAAGGGATCCAATGGACAGCCACAGATCTGGTGCAAGGAGCCATCATATTGTGTCAGTGATGGTTAGAAACCCTCTCTAGGGAGAGCAATATGCAATGATATCAGCATGTCCATTACTCCCCCTAGCTTTTTGTTTTTTGCCAAAGTCCACACAGGCAGTGGATTTCCACAAACTCTCCCCCCAAAATAGGAGAGCTCCCCATTAGATTAGTCATGAAATTTTATAGTCTATTGACGGTTAAGCAAACAAGAAGTGCTTTCTGTCATTTCTGTTAAAATAATATATCTTATTTCTGAGTTCTTAAA
This sequence comes from Protopterus annectens, assembly GCF_019279795.1. NCBI lineage: Eukaryota > Metazoa > Chordata > Ceratodontiformes > Protopteridae > Protopterus > Protopterus annectens. Next base: position 751,670,173 of record NC_056733.1, on the reverse strand, counting down.
CATCCTTTTACTGGTATTACTTACTTGTTTTGATATATTTAATAACTCTGTTGGTGCCATCACTGCTCAGCCTGTATTTTCACTGCTAAGACCACTTTTTTACTTTTGTCAAAACTGTATGATTTAGATCCATAAATCTGATTTATTACTTAATGAAACTGAATCAAATTAGAAGCCTAAAAAATGCAGAGTCCAACATTTCTGTGTGTCACTAGGAAAAAATCATTAAAGGTATTGAAAACATTTATTTTTCTTAAAGAAGAAAACTAAATTAGACCTACAAGTCCAGGAAGAACTTGCCACTTATAAAACATCTGCTCTTTATAACAGACTACATATGTTTATGTTACAAAGCTATGGAACAATGCTATATTCTATGCATTTGTTAAATTGTATGATTCATTAATAATGAGATGGTGTAATCTGTGGTATAAGAAATGCTGAAACATGAGGCAGGCTATTAATCGAAGCAGATCTGACAACCAAAAGCTGCGGATCTGTGCAGAACAAGTGAAGTTACTAGCACCTACCTAGATAAAAATTAACTGAAGAAATAAATGTGTCAAATAAAAAAGAGACAAATAATAACGCAAACACTGGAACTAAAGTCAGGATGTACTGAAAGAATAATACATATGAAAAGAGTCATGTAAGAATAAGAACCAAAAATGAAGGCCTGGTAAATGCTTTTATAGTTGTATGTTTTTGGCAGTAAATGCAGCTGCAAGTCAGTAATCTTCTCTGTCAGGTCTAGTTGCACCACCATACCGCAGGGAAATATTTTGCCACCTAACAGCCTGAACCCACTTAGAATGTGTTTAGAATTTAACATATTTAGTGTAATCTGTGTCAGAAAAAGACAGTTTTCTAAGATGTGGAAATAGAAGAAATACAACTGTGTTCAGAATAATTTGCATGTCATTAAATCCAAGTATGAAAGTTATTTGCTGAAAAGAAAAGACTTAAAACTTTGATGTATGTAAATGCTTCTAAGGCATTTGAAGCACTGAGATATTATTGCAAGCTAAACTGTAGGTAAGAAAGGTTAAGGATTAATAGATAAGGTGTTGCATTTAAACTAGATACAGGTATAAAGTGTAGCATTTTGTTTCTGGTCACTTTTCAAGTTCTGAGACTAATACTGCTCCACAAAACAATCTGTATACACATTGATAACCTATTCTGACCACTTGATGGAATCAATGGGTCAAAGAACTGTTGATGTGCGAAATGAAAAATACCGATTATTTTTCCAAATATATACCACTTAAAGAAGTAGATTATCCTAATGTTTTGGGTTGTTTAGCTTGTGAGACACAAATAACTATAAAACCAAAGACATGACATAAACAATTAAATGGCTACAAAAATACCACAGATACTATACAGCACTACAGCAAATGTATCCTGCAAGACTATGCCAATTTGTTTACAGGTTTAGGAAGTCTGCCAGGAGAATATAACAAAAGTAAAATCTGATGGTATGCTAGAGATACATGCTCCAAAAAAGTACCAGCTAGTTCCCAATAGGAGAGTAGAGTAGTGGAGGGACATAACTGAAACAAAAGCTGAGGTGTTAAACAATTAGAGATGGAACAATAGGCAATAAGTACAGGTACTGTTGCAAAGAAAAAAAAAGACATGCATTTGTGTTGATCCCCAAGCTGAAAATAAATGAATTAAAATGAAGCAGTACTCATTGCTAACATCTGATTAACTGGTCTGAAGATTGCCAGATAATAAGCTCTTTTTTGGTGTCAGATGCAAACTACAACTTTTGATAGATAAATGTACACATTTTCTATGTGTTTTTGCTCATTACTGCCAACCGCCAAGCCTCCCCCAATTAGAGTTTGCCCATACTATGGGATTGCCCCAGTACAGAATGGGGGTAGCCGACATATGGACAGGCTGTCATAGAAGCAGTTATGATGGCTGCTTCTGCTCTTGCTGTCTTCCTGGCAATGATGGCATTTGTATGAAATCACTCTACCCATGTGCAAGGGGTGGGGTGGGATTGATGACCTACTGCATCCACGCAGGGAGCAACAACCCCTTCTCCCTGTGACTGCGTACTCCAATAGTCTCACTAATAAAGGCTTCTGCCAGGCAGTGACTTGGTGATCCAAATGTCCTGCCCCAGAATAAGAAATGCAATCCTGCCACTCCACCAAGTGATTCTGGCTGTATGCATCTTGTTCTGCCCCCTCTTCAACCAGGAAAAGGCATGCTCAACCTCCCCCATACCACTAAATGAACTTAAGGTCACCAAGGTAATAGGGTTTTACTGCTCTAAACCAATGTTGCTTGCCAAACTATGTACATTTAATAGTCCATCAGGAAGGCACAGAGTCCTTAGACTTCTGTTTGGTACTTCATCAGTAGCAGACGTGTTTCAAAGGGCTGTGGCACAGGTAAATGAAGGTTTGATAGGCATTACAAACATACATAATGACCTATCAGTGCATGGTAAGACATGAAAAGCATGATAAAATACTGACACAGCTATTGATCAGGCAAAAAGTAAGTATTATATATCAAGTTAAATATTAGCAAATGTAAAACATGAAAGGCAAGGTCTAAAAACTGTGGGTCACATTCTAACACAGGAACTAACACCTGATGCAAAAGTAGGAAAAGCTGGAGTCATTTTTCAAATGCTAAAAGTAAAAGAAAAGCAGTCATTACACTAGTTTCTAGGAGTGATGGAGTATCCTGCAAAGTTTGTACCTTATATGTCTGAGATTAAAAATATGCTATGTATGTGAAACTTCCCTTAGAACAAGTAGCAGCCTAAACATAAGAGTTCTGAAAAGGAAGAATTGAGAGTTTTGAAATGCTCACAAATCTAAGTGGTGGTGGTGTTTATATGTTACCCCTTTTTTCCTCATGCTGAAACAATTTTGAGATGGCATAAAGAATACTTCTTTAGTATATATTAAAGTATTAAACATTGCCTTATAAACAAAGAATCTAGTTAGAGATGCTCCAAAAACAAATGCTATAATGTGAATTGGTCATTTTTTTTACACACCAGTCAGAACAGGTATGCAAATTGTGACCTTACAAGAGCATTCACCATTTGTCTATTGGCCACCAGTATTTGCATAAACAGAAAAAGAGATATGACAAGATAAATAAACTGCTGGCAATAATGTATGGATGCCAGAAGTCCATGAATTGAAAATGAATAAAGTTGTTACACAGAAACAGACCACTTGTCACTGCAACACTGAAGACCGAATTGTATTACTTAATCTACAGAATGTAATCTGAAAGAGAAATATAGATCAGGCATGCAACTACACACAGCAGATGCCATGAGTACAACATATTTACCAGAGATTAACAGGTTAAGAGGTAAACAGTATCTGGATAATGCCATAGTTATGCATGCTATAAGAAAAAAGTATTTCAGAGATGTACTAGCACAGAGATGCAGTTATTGAACTACTCTATAGTGAAATGATGGCCTGACTAAAATCATTGCCCAAATCCAAAATCACCAGTAAAGGAAAAAAAACAATCTTAATTTTCTTTAAGGGAGGAAATAAGATGGACCCAAGGTTTAATATGTTCAAAGTTGTTCAAATAATATTTCCCCACAATTCAGAATGCAAATGCTCAAGTGGATGCCTGAATCATATCTGATAAAAGTAAAGTACAAATAAAGAGCAAGAGATTCAGTGTACTTGCTAGGAATGTTACCACAGGGAGACTAGTAGTCTAGAGCCTTGTCATCCGCAGCATTTAACATAACCACAGTCCAAAGGAACAGATGCTATCACACACTGCTCCAGATCATCCATGGCATTGAGTGGGCATTGAATGATTTCATTTCAAAGAAATTTTGTATCGTATGTGTGGATTTATTTTAAGCTCACTTCACTTTTTTTTTTTAATGAAAAAGAGAATTAATAAAGTTTTTTTGTTAACACACTGTGCAAACCCTACTTTTCAATGTATAAGAGACTCTCAATTTAAATCACTCCTGTACACTCCCATCCTCTGATTCTAACACAAATTTGTCTAGCCCAGATTACATGACTGCAATTTTTGGTAAAATGTCATCAGGTTACAAAGAAGACAGAGAGTTTGTACATTTTTCCTTTACTAACCAAGATGCAACATTTCTTAAATCATTCCTTTAGCACTGGCCAGCATTTGCTCAGTTACAGAGCTCTCTAATCTACTTCTAGAGGCATACATTGTTCCCATAACTTAAGTGATATATAAAAATATTGGTGAAGAAATTTCCATCCAAATATTCTAAATACGTTCAGGGTGATAAGTGATAAAAATGCCTCTGTGGGTACAGTAGGTTGGGACAGATGGCTGAAGTGAAATTTATCTGCAGAGACTTGGCTGTTACACAATTCACTGCAGGCATACAGAAGCATGCAGTGCTGTGTGAAGCTTCAACAGTCAAGTGTATGGGGGCAGAGGAAGTGATGTGTGCTGTGCTTGGTGTACCATACATGCTTATGTAAGTACAACATGCAGAAGTATGCTGCAGCATGGAAGAAATTCTGGATGCTGCGCTAGTCGCACTTAAGCTCCATTATATGTTTTAGGCAATCTTCGCTATCCATTGCAAAAAGGGTAACAATCCTCATACAAAAACACACATCTGACATTAATAATTGCACTGCCCACTGTACACTCCATTTTCACTTCCAGTGACGGTATCGTACTGCTGATGCCTGCCATATTTCCTGATGTATCTATGTGCCTTGGCGACCAAGGACATTATTTTCTCTCCTGTGCACTTGGTTACTGAAGCTGTGTGCATGGCACTGCATATATATATATCCATATCTACAGTGAATCTGTGAAAGCCATATGTCTTGAATTTTACTTCAGCTACATTTTCCCACCCAAACTTACCTACAAAGAAAATGTCTTACCACCTAACAGCATGAATCCATTCTAAACAGTCTTGATTTAGTGACTTATTTGAAAGCTCTACAATTTCTACCCAGTGTTCCCTCATTATTTGTCTATCTAACCTGATCTCTGTCTCTTACATGTTCAATTTGATATAAATGTTTGCCATGTAACATTTACCAGTCCCTGACTTAATATATTTTCTGTTTGAAAAAAACTGAGCACTTGTTTGGCCTCACTTCAGTCTATTGGTTTTCCTATTCCCTACATTAGTTTCCAAAATGTTGGCTTCTAACTTTCTCCATTTACATCATGCATTCTCTCACCCTACTAAATGTCTCTTGCTCATACCAGACCCAGTGGATACCACAGCCTTTTGCTAGTTCCTTAGATGATTGGTCTTAGCTTGTTATTTTTTTTAACACCTTTATTGAATTAGTACTTGTGACACAAGCAAATTTACATCCATATAAAAGTAATCAAACTATATTAACATAACAAACATACTTCACATATATTGCTATACATCATATAACCTAAGCAATATTACATAAATTAAATTCCTGCCTTTTTTAAACAAGAAACATCTTTACTAAACCATCACTTACTACAAAGGCAATCATACATTTATAAAAATGAAAACAAACCACACCGACACAATCCTAGTTGCAAGCATTTTACATCACAAACTACACTGACACCCTCCCTGTTGCAAACATTATACATCACTTATACTCTACCAAATTTTTCTCACTCAAACATTACATAGCTCATTTAAGTCCTACCGCCTTTTAAACCTCATTCCACCCTTGTATGTACTGTTCCCACAATTACCATTTTTCCCTATGTAGTCTGCTTCTACCCCTTTCTAAATATCTAAATTCCAGTCGTTTTATCTCTATTACTATACTCACTACTTCTAGTATAGTTGGTTTAGATTTTGATTTACATTTTCTAGTAATCGATTTTTTGGCAGCCACCATTATTAGACACAGCAAGGCTTTACCATGACTAGGCAAGTCTTAGACTGTATCACAGCTTAGAAAAATCATCTCCCTCATCAGACCAATCTGCCCACCCAGCATCTCTGACAGTGCATCCCACAGGGAATCTTTAAAGTCCGCTAGCTCACCGCACTACCAGAAAATATGTTCCCAATTATGTCTTTCTTCCCCTTCACACCACCATTTCCTGTCTGCCTGAGGAAAAATTCTCTGGAGTCTACTTGGGGTATAAAAATATCTTTGTAAACATCTACAGGCAAACATCCAAAATCTTCTAGATTTTGTTGCATATTTGGAAGACATACACATATCCTGATTGGTCTTAGCTTCTTAAGATATTTCTCTTCTATTTTATACACACACTTTCTATTTTAGTTGTCTTTGTCTTCAGTATCTAATCGCGCCTAAAAGTCAATCCTCTCTTTCTCAGATTCCTCCACTGGAGTTTACCAACATTTTCTATTTAGGAACATATTGTCTTAGATGCACAGGGTACAATAATCTAATTTCAGTGGCCTTGAATTAGCTTTTCATGTGTTGATGGTTATTCCAAATTCCCAAAGTAATTAAAATGACATGCACACTTGCAAGTCCAATCAAAGCCTGTAAACGAGATTTGGCCTAGTGGCACAAGGAGTTAAAGACCTTACTGCACCCAGACAATCAGAGTTTGAGTAGCAGCAGTGAAGCTGGTAGGACACGACGGGAGGGCTCACCTATATTTGGGGCAAGGAGGCGGCCAAGGTTCACTGCAAGAGATGCATTAAAGAGCCTGGAAGACTCTATGCTGCAAAAGGTATAATGCTTGATTTGGAGACTGCTTAGGCACTTGTGAACCTCCTAAACGCAACAACTGCAGGGCTTGCAAGGCTGCCATAGGCTGGGAAGGGGTTAGGGCACACTACCTGGCACCAGGATGATGCTGCACCAGAGTCCTTAATCTTCTCACCAGCTCTAGCTATGGGCCAGGTTGAGCCTGGAGCGAAGCTAAGGTGGGTCTGGTAGATCTGATGAACATGGAAAGGAGGTGAAGAAAGCTGAAAGTCAGCTGTGGGAAGGACAGTTAAAGATATAAAACACCTGACACTGCAATACAGAACAATGGTCACTGGTACAAAAGATGGAAATTCAGAAGATTTTTGGATTAGTGAGAATTGAAATGATTTCAATCCACACTATCCACAATCTAATGAGCAAGTGAACAGAACTATTCAAACAGTGAACATATCAGAAGAAAGAGCTGTAGCAAAAGCTGTTGAGGACTTATATCTTTCAGTTTTCATTTGAGCAGTGTATATGGATCGAATTCTGCCAGTCATCCTTTTTGGCTACACTACTGCTCACTCATTCCCCTGGGTGAGCACACACTCCTCATTTCTTTCCTGGGAATAAGGGCTGCATACTTTAGCAATGACGATGTCATCTGTGACAAAGAATAGGGTTTTTCTTTAAGCCCTAAGCTCTTACCATGTGCATACTTATTTTCACCCAAAGGACTATTGTAGAATGGGCATTTCTTATGTACGTTAATGTCCCATGTGAGGGCATAATTAAGCAACCCTGTGCCACCCCCCACCACCACCTACCGCCACTACCATCTCACACACTGCAGACAAACTCCTCTGTGTGATCTTTGGTCTACATCAATGATTCAACCACTAACAATGTACCTCAAGCATATGCCTCCACCCCTCTCCCTTAAAGAGTTTGAGCAAACTTAGCTTTGTCAGTCCTCTTCTCCTCCCTTGACAGTTGCAGCACATGATTGAGCTACAAATTGAAATTGGATCACCTGGGTCATAGTGAAAGCTTGATAACTTTGTACCAATGAAACTGGCCATTATGCCATTTTGGAATATAGTAATACAGCACTGCACAGACTCTCAGTCTTCCACTAAAGTAGCTGTTTAACAGCAGAAATTTTAAAAGCCAAAATGTTAACTTCATCTACACTGCTGATGTCTTAAGATCTACACACTGTAAGGGAAATTCTAGGTAAGAATAACAGACAGATACAGTACTAAGACAGAAAAACTGGAGATTACCAGATGTGCAAGATAAAGGCCTGGTATGAAGAAAAAAGCCATGGGAAAGTCTACAGCCTGTAGAAGAAATGGAAAGTACAGCAATCTAAGATCAGACAATGCTTCTGGGGAAAAACAAAGTTCTACAGCAGCAGACATCAGCTGCAATGTATTTGCTTTTTTGCTTTGTACAGAATTTTCAGGGAGAAGAGAAACAAAGAACAACAATCAGTCCATATTGAAAAAAAAAAAATAAAAAGATGACGATTAGAAATGTGATAGTAACCATTCCAGACAAAAACATCTGGAATTACTTCTAGCAATGCAGTCTTGCGCTAAAGCAGAGATGACTGTTTTTTACTGGACTGTTTATTTCTCTAAAAATGGAAGACACACATATTTTATTACACATATATATTGAAATTTAAAATTTTCAATCCACACTATCCACAATCTAATGAGCAAAAGTTTGGAACAAAAAAAAACAAAAATTTCAAACAGGGTGAAACTTTTATCAGGAAAGAAAAAAAGGGGCTGAAAAGCAAAAGGGGGGGGGGGGGGGGGGGGGGGGGGGGGGGGGGGGGGGGGGGGGGGGGGGGGGGGGGGGGGGGGGGGGGGGCGGGGGGGGGGGGGAGAGGGGGGGGTTTTTTTTTTTTTTTGTTTTTTTTTTTTTGTATTTTTTTTTTTTTTTTTTTTTTTTTTTTTTTTTTTGTTTTTTGTTTTTTTTTTTTTTTTTTATTTTTTTTTTTTTTTATTTTTTTTTTTTTTTTCTTTTTTTTTTTTTTTTTTTTTTTTTTTTTTTTTTTTTTTTTTTTTTTTTCTTTTTTTTTCTTGTTTTTTCTTGTTTTTTTTTTTTTTTTTTTTTTTTTTTTTTTTTTTTTTAATTATATTTTTGGAATTTTTCTTTTTTGGCCCCATTAAAGGGGTCAACCCCGGGTCATTTCCTTTTTTTTCCTCTGCTCACTCTTCCCCAACCACCCTCATTTCTTTCCCCCCTTAAAATTAAGGGGTTTCCTTTTTACCGGGAGTTCACCCTTAAAAAGAATTTTTTCCCCTTTAACCCAAGCCCCCTTCCTTGGAAACTTTTTTTCCCCAAAAATTTTGTAAAGGGGGCCTTTCTTTGTTCCAAATTCCCCAAGGGGTGACCCAATAATTAAACCAACCCTGTCCACCCCCACCCCATAAAAAATTTTAACCAATCTCCACATCCAGCCAAACTCCTCCTTTTGTCGGGCCACTGTTCCCCAACCCCATAACAAGGGGTCCTAAACCCCCCTTTGGCCTTTCCCCCCCCCTTAAAAGGGATTTGACAAATTACTTTGCACCTCTTCTCCCCCCTTCCATTCCGCCTGTTACTCTTTTTCACCTTCTTAAAATTTAAATTTTTTACCTAAAACTTTTCCCCCCCAAATTTTTAAAATTAATCCACCTTTCCCAAAACCTCTATTTTCCCTTGCTTTTCCCCAAAAATTTTCCTTTAACCTCCCTCTATTCAAACACACATTAAAAAATTCTGGTTTAAGTCCGCGATTCATTCCTTTCCAGAAGAAAAACCCTTTCCAGGGGCCCCTCCACCGGGTTTCCCAAAACTAAGATAAAACAATGCTTCGGGGAAAAACAAATTTCCAGGAACTCCTGCTGATTTCTTTTTTTGTCAAACCGCCAAAAATCACCATTTAAAAAAAAATAAAAAGGGGTAGATTAAAAATTTGATGAAACCCCCATTCCAAAAAAAAACCCATCTAATTCCCCTGCAATCAGCTTTAACCAAAACCCAATACCTGTTTTACTACTTTTATTTCCCTAAAAATAAACCACAATTTAAATTTTATATTTTTTAATTAAAAAAAATTTTAAATTTTAATTTTTATTTATAAATTTAGAAAAACATTTATTTTTTATAAAATATTATATAATATATTTCCTTAAAAATATTATATTTTATAATTATTTATATAATTTAATTTTATTATAATTAATATTATTTTAAAAATTACCAAAACACTTTTTTAATTTAAATTCCACCCAAGATTTATTAAAAATTTTAAAAATATATTTATAAACACCCCATTTTAAATATTATTAACACCCTTTTAATTTTATTTTTATATATTTATTTTTTAATATTTACTTTAATATTCATTTTTTCCCTTACCACCACCAAAACCCCTTTTTCCTTTTTTCCCCTCTCATTTCTCTTCACCCCCCAACCCCTAAAATTTTCTCTTTCCCACTCCAAAACCTTTCTTAGGTTTCTTACCTTTTAAACCCCTTTACCCTCACATTTTTTCCCAAAAACTCGGTCCCCCCTTCACCCAATGGTAAAAACCTTTTTCCCTCCTTTTTTCCCCAAAACCTTTTCTAAACCTTCTTTATCCTTTTTCCTTTAACCTTTGCCCCCCTCCCCTCCCTTTTGCCATCCACCTAAAACTTCCTTTTTTAACCCTGTCTAACCTTAAAACTTCCTCTTCCCCCACCATTGTCCTTCCCTTTTCACCTTCCCTGTCCAAATATCCGACCTTTCTCCCCCCAAACTCCTTCCTGCTCTCTTATTTCCCACTATTTTAAACTTTAATTTTGCCCCCAAAGGTTTTAAAACTCACCCCTTTTGAACCCCCACCCCCCAAAATTCCCTTTTCCCCCTTTTTCCACCATTTTTTCCTTTTTTGGTCCTCCCTACCCCCCTTCCTCTTCTTTAACCAACCCCATCCTAAAAACCCCTCCATCTGCCAATCCCTTTTTCCCCGTCCCCAATTTACGGGGCTCCAATCTCCTTAAAACGGGCCCTCCCAAAAATAAGAAATAACCACCTTGTGAAACCTTCCCTCCACCTTGATGTCACCCCATGCCCTCCCCTTTTTAAAAAAATTTCCCCAACCTGTCCAAATCCCCTTTGCAAAATTTCCCTCCTCTGGACCCTGCATTCCTTTTTTAACAAAACCAAAAACCCCTTTCCCTCCCCCCTCTGTTTCCCTTAAACCCCAAAAAAGCCCATTGTATGTTTTTATAAAATTATATAATATAGGTTTTCAAAACCTTTGTTTCCAACAACTTTTCCCCAAAAAACCCAATTTCCCGTTTAAAACCCAAAAATTTTAAGGGCCAAAATTTCCCTTCCCTCACACCTCTTTTTTCCAAGACTTCAAAACAAAAATCCTTTCCCCAAAATTTTTCCAAACCCAAAAGGATTAATTAAAATTTCCCAATTTTTTTTCTTTAAAAATTTTTCAAAAATCCTTTTTGGTTCTGATTATATCCCCAATTTTTCCATTTTTCTTTAATCAACCCCATTTTTTCTTCCACCCCCTTTAAGATTTTCCAATTTTTCCCCATTCATTTTCCACTGGGTTTTTTAAATATTTTTTTTTATTGTAAATTTCATACAACCAAAAAAATTATTTATTTTATATAATTTTATATCCTGCTTTTCTTTAAAAAATTAAATGTTTTGTTTTTTTTAAAATAAATTTATTCCTTATATTATTAAAGATTAATTTAATCCCCAATTCCTCCCTTAATCCCCCCTAATAATAAAATTTAAATTTTAAAACATTCCTTTGATAAAATTAAAACCCAATATCCAAAATAAATATTAAACCCCTTAATAAATATAAATTTTTTTATTTTTTTTCCCCAACCATTATTTTTAAAACCCCATTGAATTTTATTTTTAAAATATACCATAATTTATCCCCCACACCCTTTAAAAATAATAATATATATATAATAATAATAATATTATATAAAATCCCCTTAAAATCCCAAAAATTTTCCCAATTTTAATATAATTTAAAAAAATTTAATTAAACCTTTTAACATACAAAAACAAAAATTTTTTTACATTTTGTAATGTTTCCCAAAAAATTTTAATTTAATTAATTAATTTTTATTATTTATTTAAATTTATATTTATATTTTATTATTAAAATATTAATTTTATATATTACATATTTTTTGAAACCATTTTTATAATTTTTAAAAGGGATTTCCTTAATAAAATTTTAATTATTTTTAATTAATTTTCCAACTTTTTAACACATCTACATATATATAAAATTATTATATATAAAATATATATATATATATATAATATAAAAAATTTTATATAAAATATATATATTATATATATATATATATATTATACACACAAAATTTAAACAAAAAAAATATAATAATAAATATATATTATTTTAAATAAAATAATTTTTATTAATATATATATAAAATTTTATATATATATATATATATACATTAAAATATGTATATATATATAATATATATTTATATTTTATTTTTTTTATAAAATATATATATATATATATATATATATATATATATACATATGTATATATATATATAAATATATATTTCATATATAATATATATATATATAATATATATATATAATAATATATATATATATATATATATATATATATATATATATATATATATATAAAATTTTAAATATATATATATATATAATACATATTATATATATATAATATATATATATATATATATATAATATATATATACATAATATAAATAATATATTAATATTAAATATAATATACAAAAAATAATACATAATATAATAAAACCCCATGTATATATAAATATAAAATATATATATATATATATATATATAAAATTTTATATATATATATATATATATATATATATACATATGTATATATATATACATATGTATATATATATATAAAAAACATTTTATAAAAATAAAATATATATATATATATATATATAATATGTATAAAAATATATATATAATAATATATATATAAATATAAAACATAAAATATATAAAATATATATATATAAATATATATAAATTAAAAATAAAAATATATATATATATATATATATATATATAAAATAAAACATATAAATATTAATAAATATATATATTTATCCAAAAAAAAATTTCACAAACTGAAACCACAAAAAATATTTTTTCCAAAAAAACAATAAATTCCTACAACAACAACAAAAACAAAAATCCCCTTTATATTAATTTTTAAATTTTTAAATTACAATCCTAAAAATTTTTTAAAATTTTCCCCCAAGTTAAAAATTTAAAAAAGATATTAAAATATAATAAAAACTTTAATAAAAAGTTATATTAAATAATAAAACTTTATTAAATATATATATAAAAATTATTTTTATTAAATTTTATTAAAATTAACAAAATTAAATTATTAAAATACATTGTATTTATTAATATTATTTTAACATTAATACATTTAAATAATTTATTAAATTTATAAAATTAAATTTATATGAAAATTTTACAAAAATATAATTTTACATATGTAATTTATAAATTTTAATATATTAACATTAAATTTAATTAATTATTAAACCCAAGTTTTACAAAAAACCATATTTTAAAAATATTTCCTTTTTTTTAATAAAATTTTAAATTATTAATTTAAAATTTATTATCAATATAAATAATTAAAATATGAATATTTATAATATTATTTTGGGTTTAAAATTTTAAAAAAAAAAACCTTTAAATAAATTTGCTAACCCCAAAAAAAAATTTTTCCCTTTAATAGAAAGAAAAAATTTTCAAGAAATACCCTTTGGTGTTATAATTTTTTCCCTTTTTATTTTTAAAAAAATTTTTTGGGCCCCAATTATTAAAAATTTTAAAGATCCCAAAAGAAAAAAAATTAAAAACCAAAAAATTAGGGAGTTAAAAAAAAAAATTTTAAAAAACAATTTTTCCAGATTTATTTTCAAAACTCTCCAAAAATTTTTTTAAAACCCAAAATTTGGTTTTATTTTTTTAAATTTTAAGGAATACAGAAATGTTTAATCTTTTAAAAATTTAATAAAAATTTTAAAATAATAAAAAAAAGAATATCATCATATGCTTTTTTAAACCAATTTTCCAAAATGGGTTTAAATTGAAAATTTTTATTCAAAACCAATTCTTAGAAAAGCTTTTAAAAATTTTTTTTTGCAATGACAAAATTATTTAACCCTTTCATAAACTTTCCCCAAAAATTTTTAAAAAAATGTGTACATATTTTTATATTTTATAATATTTTTTTTTTTAACTATAAAATATATAAATTATTTTTATTATAATTTTTTAATATAAAATATATTTAAATAAATCCCCTCCCTTTAAATTAATATTTAAAAAAATTTGTTTTGTTACAT